>NC_092256.1:15514388-15654388 GCF_036320965.1 Panulirus ornatus | reverse complement strand
TGCTGTGGAGGGGAAGAGAGAGAGAGAGAGAGAGAGAGAGAGAGAGAGAGAGAGAGAGAGAGAGAGAGAGAGAGAGAGAGAGAGAGAGAGAGAGAGAGAGAGAGAGATTACTAGATTATGTCTAAGACCATAAGACGGATAATTCGTTAAAGACAGATCATCGAAAATAATGATGATCATAAGAACAACAGCAATGAGTCTGATGTAATAAGGCTGTAGTATACACCTGACCCACCTCAACCTAACGATAAGATATGGATTATGACGTGACAAAACAACTCGATATCTAACATCTACAGGAACGTCGAGGTCAACACCTCCGTCGCCTTACGTCTACACTAACGTCTCCCCCTTTCCATCGACGTTAACCTCTCCGTCGCCTTACGTCTACGCCGACGTCGTCCCTCTTTCCGTCGACGTTAACCTCTCCGTCGCCTTACGTCTACACTAACGTCTCCCCCTTTCCATCGACGTTAACCTCTCCGTCGCCTTACGTCTACGCCGACGTCGTCCCTCTTTCCGTCGACGTTAACCTCTCCGTCGCCTTACGTCTACGCCGACGTCGTCCCCCTTTCCGTCGACGTTAACCTCTCCGTTGCCTTACGTCTACGCCGTCGTCCCTCTTTCCGTCGACGTTAACCTCTCCGTCGCGTTGCGTCTACGCCGACGTCGTCCCCCTTTCCGTCGGCGTTAACGACGCCGACCCTCCTACATGCACACAGAGGACGGCCACTTACCTCCCCACCGAGGCTGCTTCACCAACTCTAGCTAACGACGTTCCTCAGTTGCTCCTTCCTTCACTCGTGACAAATCAACTCATTACGATTGGTCTTTGAAGTTCCTCTCTCACAAAACTCTCAGTCTCTTTGAGATGCTTCTCACAGGTCGCACTACCAGCCCTCCCAATCAGGACCCGGATGGTTAAGTACCCGTAATGCCCCTCACAGGGCTCAAAAGCAGCCCTCCAATCAGACTCAGGTGGCCAATCAACCCCATTGCTCCCCAAAGAACACACGCAGCCCTCGCTGCCAGACCATCCGGCTGGGCGGTCAAACACCTGTACGTCCCCCAGAGAACACAAGGAACCACCATGATTTTTTTTTTCTGGTGATCAAGCTTCGCAGTTTCCGGCCCAAAGGATACATACAACTCTCCATCCACTCTCTCCTACAGCCCTCAAGTTTTCTTTTCATCTTCTTTTTAGATAATTACGTCTTTAAGGAATAGGTTTACCATTTAATAAGGGTATTACAAAGCAAATACTATTTCTCAGTACCCTCTTCCCTTCTGTCGACTCAGTACCAGTCAAGCGAAGCCACTGTCGACAGCTCTATAAACAAGATTATGCGACGGTGATGAGTTATGCGCCCACTCACGCCTCCAGCTCACTGTGGTGGGAGGAAAGAAGAAGGTGGGAGCGAAGAAGGAAGGAAAGAAGGAAGGAAGTTAGGTGGGAGGAGTGAGGGTGGTGGATCAAAAGAGGAAAAAGAGGAAGACTTGAGGCTTGAGAAGGAAGGAATATTATTGTGGTATCATGATTCAGAGGAAGAAGAGGAAGAGGAAGAAGAACAGACGGAGAAGGAGGATGAAGAAGAGAGGTCATTGAGGAGTAAGGATGAAGGAGAAGGGGTCATGAATAGGGAGGGAGGGGAGAGAGAGGTAGGTGGGGTGAGGGAGGGAAAGGAGAAAAGACAAAGGGAGAGACAGTGTAATAACATTCCATTTTCGCAATAAAGGAAAAGTTTTTCGAGTGCATCACTCCGGTGATTACCATGTGCGCCATGTGCCTCAAAACCAGGGACAAAGCTGCTTCAGCAACATCAACACAAGGACCAAAGTATCAACGGGAGCAGCAATACACCCTGCCACAGCAATACCAGCATTAATGTCATTAATATCAGCTGCAACAGGAGGAGGAACAGTAAGGACAGCAGACCCAAGTCGTCATTAATAACAGCAGCTGCAGCTTCACCATCACCACAAGAGCCGACAGATCAGCAAACACTGTTGACCTGGTTATTGTTGACACTCGTCCAGACGACAATCCCAGACTTCCCTTGGCCTTCACCACAACCCTCCCACACACACACTAGTTGCCACCACAAACTTCCTCATCTTCACTTGCTGGGCACAACCACCCTTACCTCCCACATGCTGGCCATAACGACGCCCTCCCCCCAGCAATACGCTGCTATGACAACAACCTCTCTCCTACATACTGGCCACCATCACAACCCTGCCACTTGCAAGGAAAGGTAAGGGAGAGCACAACTCCTTCTCCTCACTTCATGACCACATAAACCCCTCCCTTACATGTTGGGAGAGAAGAAGAATGAAACTCCATAATTTCACCCCATCTCACAGGCACCCCTTTTCATCCATTCCTGTAACTCTCCCCTCAAAACATGGCACGCCTTTCCCTTGGCGATACATTATAATGTCCATCAAACTGCAATACAAACATGATTTCATTCTAGGAACGGATGCACGCGGGTGTATTTACCAATTCCCTCTCATTGAATACATTTATTCCTCTCACTGCCTTGCTTCCCTTCTCATCAAGCAGCAAGTCGCCTCACATCACTGGCAATGTAATGTGATCCCAACCCTCACATGAGCCAGTGTAATGACGTACTAACCATCTACTTGCTAGTGTACACACTCCCTCCATAGACGAAGATAATGCCCTTCTTATTCTCTGTATTAAAGAGGCAACATAACACCTGTAGGACGAGGTCAATGATACCTTCCGTGTACAAGTGTTGCGAGGAAGGCAAACAACTCAAAGCAATACACATTAATATCCTAACCACTTCAAGTATCTTTCTCCCAAGAAAACTGAAGGTTAGGTTAGCTTACATTTTGGTCTGGCATCGTGTTCAGTTGGTGTGTTGTGATTTCCTTTGTTACGTCTGTATGTGTTGATCATACAAGAAAGACAGTCAACTGTTCAATGATGGGAGGGATTTACAGGTGTTATAAGTAACACACACACACACACACACACACACACACACACATACATATACATATGTGACTGTGTTTGTAACTAACATAAACAAATGCTAGTCACCGACAGCAAAATGAAACATGAAGATCCAACCCCACGGCTTCGTGTTAATCACATCTTCAGGGAATACCGCAGTCCCCACAGCTGTGATGAACACGGGAACTCTCGGATATCATGGTCATCTTCTTCGTAATGACCTACAGGTCGTCTGGATATATATATATATATATATATATATATATATATATATATATATATATATATATATATATATATATATATATAAGAAAATTGTACATCTGGTCCAGAACAATGGCCTTGGTAAAAACAATATCTAAGGCAACTACTTGTTCACCGTGAAATGTGTTGCCTTGAAGATATAAAAAATATATACGTTCTCTCTCTCTCTCTCTCTCTCTCTCTCTCTCTCTCTCTCTCTCTCTCTCTCTCTCTCTCTCTCTCTCTCTCTCTCAACACCCTGAGTCTAGAAAGCTCGTGAAGGGAAGCTAGAGTTTCTTAATACAATTTCCCCTAAATCCAATTTACGATCTCTAAACTGTCCTTGACCACATTTGTCAAGATAATTTGCTCAGATAGCTGCCCCTTCCCAATAAATGTTTTCAAGGGCAGAATCTATAAATATATATCCTAAGACTCTATTCCTTTCCTTAGATTATTCTAGTGTATTGTACTGAAATTCAAATTACTCTAAAACCCTTTCCCTATAGCCATTTGATTTTCTTTTGACTCAATCCCTCTTAATCCAACCTTTACTAACTCAGTCTTCGTTAATCCAGTCCCTATATCCTTCTTCCTATACAATAGCATACCTTTTAAACCATCCGTCTTCAATTAATCCCCTTATTGATCCAGTAAGTGATGAAATGGTTCTATTAACCCAGTCCTCTATTAACCTGAACGGGTATTAACCTTGTTCCCATTAATCATGTTCCTTGCTGATCTCGTTCATATTAAACCATTTTCCTTTAATACAATCCACATTTATCCATTTTCCCCATTGACTCAGCCATTGTAGAATTAATTCACAATATCTAGCGAAAAATCTTCGATTACTGATGCACAGCATTTGCCCTAAATTCTTTATATTTAGTTTCCATTTATTGAACTTATTCGTACAGTTTTGAGAAAATGATAAGTACTTTACTAGCCTTTTCTTTTCCTCGTTTATGAAATCTTTTTTCTAATTTTTCTCTATCTACGAATATTTTTTAAAGTCTCTATAAAGCAATGTCGAATATTCCATTAACAGATATGACGTCAAATATATATTTTTTTTTTTTCACTAGTAATATTCCTCTCTGATTCATGTAGTCTCCAATGAACCAGTAGAAAATGTGGTGTCGTCATGGCTGAATTACAGCCTGCATAACAAGCGACACGTCCGGCACAAAGCTCACTGTAAAGAGGCCATTATCTAGTTGGGTTGTTATCCACTGATGTAATTTCATTGCGCATATGTTGAGTGTTGTCTATTTTATCATATTTGATCTCAATATATTACATGTCCTCCTCCACCAAGGGGAGCAGGTGTTGGATACACTGTGGTTCGGAATATACGGACTAGGGTTCGATCCTGGGATCCGGTTTATAAGAACAGCGTGCTCCCCTACATTCCACAACGGGTATTAGATAGTCACAACCAGTTCGTTGTGATTGTGTTAACGAGAAGCCGAATGATTTATAGTGAAGCTAAGTCACTTTAGGATTCCCGTCACACTATCGTCACAGATATCGTCACAGACCTCCGTCACACCTTCAAAACAACGTCACAGTTATCTTCAGACCCCCGTCACACTATCGTCACAGATATCCTCAGACCCCCGTCACACCTTCAAAACAACGCCACAGTTATCTTCAGACCCCCGTCACACTATCGTCACAGATATCCTCAGACCCCCGTCACACCTTCAAAACAACGTCACAGTTATCTTCAGACCCCCGTCACACTATCGTCACAGATATCCTCAGACCCCCGTCACACCTTCAAAACAACGTCACAGTTATCTTCAGACCCCCGTCACACTATCATCACAGATATCCTCAGACCCCCGTCACACTATCGTCACAGATATCCTCAAACCCTGTCACAGTATCGTCACAGATATCCTCAGACCCCCGTCACAGTTATCCGCAGACTACCGCCACTTTAGGACCACCGTCACCCCATGACCTCTGTCACCTCAGGATCGCCGTCGCGCAGATGAACGAAACTGAAAGAAAAAAAACGAAAGAAAAAAAATTCCCAGAAGTATAGCGAAACGAAACGAAGTAAATCTTTCGAAAGGAACAGGAATTTCGAACCCATGAATCCTTCAAATTCACGAGAGAGAGAGAGAGAGAGAGAGAGAGAGAGAGAGAGAGAGAGAGAGAGAGAGTAACTGTATATCGTCCTCTCCATCCCTCCTTATTTGGCCCAGCGTCGATGTCGGTGACCGAAATGATGCTAATTTGTTTCTCTCTTTTTTTTCTTTTTTGTTCCTGAGTCATTCATGGGCAGTGTTGTACGAGAGGCTGGCCAAGACCTTATACTGCACATGTCTGAGCAATGACAGGGCATCGTGTCTAACCTTTTGAACATGAGGGTGACGACCCTTGAGCACGATGGCACGACTCTTGAGTACGATGGCACGACCCTTGAGCACGATGGCACGACCCCTGAGCACGATGGCACGACCCTTGGGCACGATGGCACGACCCTTGAGCACGATGGCACGACTCTTGAGTACGATGGCACGACCCTTGAGCACGATGGCACGACTCTTGAGCAGGATGGCACGACTCTTGAGCACGATGGCACGACTCTGGAGCACGATGGCACGACTCGAGCACGACGGTACGACACCTTAAGTAAGACGGTACGACCTTTTCGTTGTGTTGAACGACTTGGTTCTTTTTTTTTAACCTAACTTTTAAAAGTCAGGATTACGCTTGGCGAATATGCCGACCGTAATACATTTGAATATTAAGAATCTTGGACTCTCTCTCTCTCTCTCTCTCTCTGTCTCTCTCTCTCTCTCTCTCTGGGAATTAAAGGAATGGCTTATTCAATTGTGATGATGTGACGGAAGTTAGAAATGAAAAATATGTCTCCTTTATTTCGAGGCCCCAGAGATATCCCATAAACTCCTCTGTTCTTCCTCACTTCTCGTCTTCGTTCTCTTTCATCTTCCTCTCTCTCTCTCTCTCTCACTCTCCGTCTCCCGCCATCCTCTTACATTAATTCTTATAGCTCCATATATTTCTCAGATCTCTTCTCTGTTGCTAAAGTCTTTCTTTTGCTTTCTTTTGTTTCGTTACTCTACACCCACTTCCGTCCCAGCACACCTTTATTTCTTTGTCTGTCTTTGTTCCTTATTGTCTTAGTTTGCTATCATTTGTTCCCTCAAGTCACTCGATCTACATATTACTCTTCTCTATTCGCTTATCAATTTATCTCCTTCACTCCCCCCAGTTACTTCTTCCATTTTCCTGTTCCCCACTTATTTATCACTCTCACCTCTACCACCTTTCACCCTCTCCCTATCTATAATCATTTATCGCTTTTACATCCATCACTTCCTCCACCCTTTCTCCCTCCCTCGCAGACTAAGCACAACTCCCTCACACATAAAGTTTAAAAAATGAAATATAAGATTTTGCGTTCAGTTATTCAGACTTTCAAGTGATGTACAATATGCCAAGATTTTCCCTGTCCATCTTGCAGGATGCCAGAGGAAATTAAAGAAGAGAGAGATGTTAAGGTATCAGGGAAAAATGAAAAACACAAATGCCAAAAAAATTCAAACCAAAGAATATATGATGTAAACGAGAAACCAGAAAAAATAGGCAGAAGAAAATAGATTATGGAAAATTAAGATAATGCAGAAGATAAGTGAAACATAACAAATCCAAGATTAAGCCATTTGTAATTAGGGCCATTATGGTGTGTAATGAATATAAATGAGAGATTACCCTCCCTCCCTCACTCCTACTCCCTCACAGCCACAAAGAATATAAAATTAACCCGCTCATTAAGTGCCTCAGGGTCTGGTCTTACACCAACTGTATAAAGACCTTTGTCTGGGCTCAGACCTGTGGAACAAGGGAACACAGAAGGTAATGATTACCCATAGCATCATTAACTTAGATAATCACTGAATGATCTTGATTATCTTTATAATAATCTATCTTAAATCCGTATCAATTCACGACTTATCATTAATTGTCATCAGGCTGTACATCGATTATATACACCCGATCTGGCTGTAGACGGAATTCTTTTGCTTTATAAGATACAGGAAGTTGAAGTAAAGTCGTAGAGTTAGAAAAGCCTACATTACAGAACTGCTAAAACATTTGCTTGCGTTCGCTTTGCTTGCAGTAATGAGCCAGAGATTGGAATGTACCCAGGCGTGACCTACAGCGATAAAAAGCTTTCATATACGAATCGTTTACAGTTAAACATTTACTTTTACTCGATGGCAACGAGTTAAAAACGCACACATAAGAAGAAGAAGAAAGGAACATGATTTTGCGAGCAAATGTATAATGTTCACGTCTGGAAAGGCGCTTAGGTAAACATACACTGGCAGCTCACACTGACAGTGTACGATAATATGCAAAAATTTTCCCGTGATGTTCAGTCAACCTCAGATCTAAGGTACACTTGAAGGAAAAGCAAACTAGACGAAATAAAATGAAAAGTAAAGAAGGAATGCAAGTTTACTAATGTTTAAAGCGGATATTTTCTATGAGTCTACGTTCCAGTTCTCTATGTATAGATATTTCTGTGTATATCTTATCTATCTCTAGCTCCCGTGTTTATCTGCATTTTACCTGTGTTTATAGTTCTCTAGAGAGTATCTACCTATGAGTAAGTGCAGGGTTTGCAATGAGGCAGTTCTAGAGCATAGCGCTCACCGCATGAGAGAGAGAGAGAGAGAGAGAGAGAGAGAGAGAGAGAGAGAGAGAGAGAGAGAGAGAGAGAGAGAGAGAGAGAGAGAGAGAGAGAGAGAGAGAGAGAGAGAGAGAGAACAGGAAGCCAAGCAGCAACCAGAGGAATCTTCACATCATCGCCAGTGTTTGCTGCCCTTGACCACGGGGAGAGAGAGAGAGAGAGAGAGGGGCGTCTGGCTCAGGGGAGAGTGGGAAAAGGAGAGTGGAAAAAGAGGGGGTGTAGAGCGGGGAGAGTAGGAGTATGGAGAAGAGAGAGAGAGAGAGAGAGAGAGAGAGAGAGAGAGAGAGAGAGAGAGAGAGAGAGAGAGAGAGAGAGAGAGAGAGAGAGAGAGAGAGAGAGAGAGAGAGAGAGAGAGAGAGAGAGAGAGAGAGAGAGAGAGAGAGAGAGAGAGAGAGAGAGAGAGACTCTTCCTTTTCTGTCTCCTTCGGTCGCGTGTGTCTTGAGTAATCTTAAGCTGGTGGGAAGGGGGGAGGCAAGGGGAGATTGGTTATAGGGAGGCTTTGGGATGAGCGAGGGAATGGGTCAGGTGGAAGGAGCTTCCACAGTGTCATTGATTACCCAGTGTCACCCTTTATCCACACTGCCACTCATTGTTTACACTTATCAGTTATCCATGCTGTCACCCATCATCCACACTGTTACCCTTTCTCCACACTCGCACCCATTATCCACACTGTCAATTATCCTCACTATCAGACATTATCCTTCTTGTCACCTAGCATCCACATATACATCCATCATCCACCATGTCACTCACTATTCGCACCGTCAGCATATTATCCAAACTCATCCATACTTTTCCACAACCAGTGTTGCATCATCCATCATTGTCACACTAAGAATGATAAAGTTATTGTCCTCTGTCAAGCATCAACGACCCGATTATCAGATGACCTTTGACCTGGGGTGTACCACCTTAGTAGTGCAACCTTCATTATGTACTTATATACTCAGTGTCAGTATAACTTTCTGCATAAAACAGACTCAAATTTCAGTGGAAAAAAAAGTATTCAAAGCTAAAAAAGAAAAAAACGAGGACATATTAAAAGACAGGTTTTTCACTTCCTCCAAAAATTCGTCAATACATTTCCTCGTCTCTTCTTTTTCCCTTTCATAATCCTCTCTATATTTCAATCAAGGCCCAGCCTCGATGTGCACTTTTGTTCGTGACCGGAGCCTCCAACGTAAAAAAAAAGATTGTAGAACCGAAATAGATAAAAAAGAAAATAGATAAGATCTGTAATCTGATATATATATATATATATATATATATATATATATATATATATATATATATATATATATATATATATATATATATATATATATATATATATATATATATATATATATATATATATATATATATATATATATATATATATATATATGTGTGTGTGTGTGTGTGTGTGTAAGTGTGTGTGTGTGTGTGTGTGTGTGTGTGTGTGTGTGTGTGTGTGTGTGTGTTATAGAAAAAATATCTAACTGGTTATAGAACAGTTCTTGTTCGAGACAGAATAAACACTGTGATTCAGTTGATATGTTCTAAATTAATGGTGTTATCGAAGCAAGTAAAAACTAGCCAAAGTGTCAGAACTAAGCGAAGATGGACGTAAAGTTAAGGTCAACACCGTGCTCCCGCCACAGCAGAGACCAGAATCCAACTGACACTGTCTGGAAATTATAGCCACTCATAGCCTCATACTTTTTTCCTTTCAGATTTATCATCTTTTTTTTTCAGTCACAACAGTTCAACATATAGAACAAGGTATTCGTATCTATCATTCTTACTCGCAGAATGTCACATATTAGCAAACGTGTACGAATGTATCTTATGTTAGTTTACCTGGAGGCGTCATATGTTGGCTTTTGTTGATACACGTATGACATACCAGCCTCATGACTCAGATGTATTTACCATGTAGGCACGATACAGTGGGTCCTTGAGTCAAAGACAGTCCTATCTCAGGGTACGAGAGGCTGAAACCAACATTAGGGTATCATAACCTCTTAAGTACAAAAATCAAGATTCTTGTATACAGTTCAGTCCCTTTCAACATGATGAATCAATATCTATATACAGTCCAGACTCACTCAAGACGATGAGTTAACTCTTTTAGCAATAATTGAGTCCCTCTTGACTTGATGAGTCAATTTTCGGATACAGTTCAGTCACCCACATGACTATGAGTCAAAATTTGTGCGCAGTTCAATCCCTTTCAAAACGTAGAATTATTCTTTGAGTATGCGTAAATTCCAGTCTATTTTAGTACAATGATTCATTTTCGTAAACATCATCATTATGATACGTCGAGGAGAGAGAATAAAAAGGAGAATTGCTCTTGTGGAACGAGAGGTAAGTGGCCATATTGTGTTTGGGCAAAAGGACAAAGCTCTTTGCATTAGATCTGACAAAAGAAATTTTTCCGGAGAGAAGATCAATTTGTCGAGCATCTTCAGCTGGTGGAGGGAGCTGAGGGAAGGTATATATAAAGGAGGGGATTCCTCTTACCTCGAAGTATCTTGTATTATGTACAGTGGAGGTTTGAGGATGACTGAGCCACGAAGGAGGAGGAGGAGGAGTCAGCAGATTTTCTACAACACAGGGAGGCGAGGAGTGTGGGGATGGAGGAGAAGGAGAGTGGGTGGGTGGGGAAGAACTGTGACCCTTAAGCACGACGGCAGGATCCTTGATCACGACGGTAAAGTACCTGAACACGACGGTGCGATCCTTTGACTCAAGGATACGATCCTTGGGTACGATGGTACACCCATGTTCAATGGGTTAAGGACACTATCTTGTTTGCTCTAAGCCAAACAACTTTATTGTTATCGTATATATATATATATATATATATATATATATATATATATATATATATATATATATATATATATATATATATATATATATATATATATATATATATATATATATATATATATACAACTGATAAAAGAATCATCTTCCATCTGATTTGTTATGGCTGGCTATGAACTGTTTTCATTGACAATAAAGAGGATAGGTCAGAGTCGAGAGGATGACGCAGTGAACACGTCACCAGCGGGCAGCATACGTCAGAGATGCAGTGATGACGCACCGATTGAGTCACCCGCCATAGGAATACGTCATAGCATTATTGATGATGAAATGAATACGTCATGGTCAAGCTTTGCATAAACTGGTGTAAAATCCAAGTGAATAACTACAAGGGCATTAGGTACTCTCATTCTCTCTACTACAGTCATACATGGCAGGAATTATTGTCCTACATGACGCCAACAATCATCCTACATGGCAGCAATAAATGTCCTACATAATAACAATAATTACCCTACATGGCCAATAATAATTACCCTACATGGCCAATAATAATTACCCTACATGGCCAATAATAATTACCCTACATGGCCAATAATAATTACCCTACATGACAACATATATACCGACAACGGTAGTAAAACAATAATTTCTTTTCACTGACGGTAAAAATGTTAACACATATTCATGATAGTAAAATTGAAGTCACGCAGATAATAAAAAGTCTGTAAATTTACCACACAAGTTGAAAATGAATATTTACATTTACTGATGAAGCAAATAGATCCTCTTGAATGAAATGAAGTCATATGATTTGATATGCGAACAAGAAATTCCTAAGGACGAGGCTTGCCTGGGGTCCGTATGCAAATCATTCATAGTCAATGGAGTTTATCTATCTTCTTTAAAACGTTAATCCCACAGTCTATCCCGGCGAGGGGGTGTCTCCCAGTGAAGCGTTTGACGTAAAGCACTTTGTTGTACACACCATGATGATGATATTGTTGACCGGTTGAACCTATATAAGGAAGTCATTGTTCTCCCACAGTACAATACATATATATATATATATATATATATATATATATATATATATATATATATATATATATATATATATATATATATATATATATATATATATAGTCTGATGTTCTGATGACCAAGGGAATTAGATGAACGTTCACAGTTGCTGATGGTCATAACAACGAGAGAAGATAAAAGGAGAACAAATTTGCATATCATATATTAGACATTGATTTTGGAGGCAGCTAGATCTGAAATTTTAAATGGAAAGCATTATACAAGGAAAAATATGTATGTCAGCTAGAGAGAAAGCAAAGTATTAATGGGATTTACAGTACAAATGACTAGATGGAAGGATATCAAACTAGTGTTGTTTTGCATGCCAAACTACCATTATGGTTTGATCTGTTATTAACACAACCTTTGTAATAGCTTTCAAGGCAAAGACTGTTGGATCAGCTCTGGATTTATGCTCGATAATACAGAATTTAAAGGATCGGATGTGGATTTTTCTTAATCAAAATTGAGAAGGTCAGCGAAGGAATACGTACGATATAAATGAGTGAGGGACTTGAATGAGAGGAAGAGAGGAGTTTATGATACTCATAAATGAATCGAAAATGAGTAACATAATGAGGAGGTATTATGTATGAGGAGTGATAACTCTTAGGATTGCCTCAGTTTCCTGTGACTGGTGAGTAACGACACAACTGGTTTTATCAGTGAAGGATTAACATATCATATGGGATCCTGGAAGTCATGATCACTTAGGATTATAGGATTGGCATGTCCTGCTCCCTTTGTAGGATACTGAAGTATTCCCTCGACTGTTCTTGAAGAGATCCTTCCCCCCTTTAAAAAAAGTGTTTCAATTGTATTTCTTTCGTTTCAGAGGAACGCTTAATCCATCAAGCCATTTCTCAGAAAGACTTTTGCTTCATGTTCATTTCACCTCTCTCTCTCTCTCTCTCTCTCTCTCTCTCTCTCTCTCTCTCTCTCTCTCTCTCTCTCTCTCTCTCTCTCTCTCTCTCTCTCTCTCTCTCTCTCTCTCTCTCTCTCTGTAGAAAGACTCGTGGCTAACAAACATACGCAAACTCTTGGAAAGTTCCTTGACCTCTGATAAAGAGAAGTCTAAGTGTGATGAAGCTATATTTGGGAGCAGACGCTCCCTTCCTCTTTGGAGATTCGGGACCTGGGAGGCTAGGGAGAGATGGAAGGAGGGAGAAAGGGAGAGAAAGAAGCAGGCAGGAGGAGGAGGAGAAAGGGAACACAGTCATGATTCGAAAAATGAGGTAAGCTAGCAGGGAGAAAGGTGGTGTGGGTTGTGGTTGGTGGTATGGTATGGATGGATAAGGGCGTGGGTTGTATATAGGAGAGCTAGATAACAGAAGACCTGGTGGTCTATGACGAGGTTTTCTGTTGGAGGACATTACTGATATCCTGAATTCCTAGTCTATGCAGATAGAGATGGGATAGTATAGCAAAAGGCTCCTTCTGTCCCCACCACTATTTACCAATAGAATATCTATGAAGGAAAACCGCATAATGTAGAGAATATATACTGATATGAAAAATGTTATAGGAAAGGTTGAATGGAAAATGCTTCTTCATTTAATAACAGCCATCATATACCCTGGGAATTAATGGAGTTTAAGCACAACTCTGTTGAGGAAAAAAGAAACCTTTTATTAATCAGGCTTACTCACTAATCATTAAAGTCTTTGAAATATTTGTCCAACCTTGTTTTAGATCTATTCATAGTTATTACAATGACAGTGTCTGATGGCAGGTTATTCCAGCATTTTCAACTCACCTGCTGAAGAAAGTTGAGTCCAGCGTTTCCATTACGTCTCTTTCCCTTTAACTTCAGAGTGTTATTTCTGGTGACTGTTTCTTTATGTAACGTGAAGAAATTGTAGAACATGAGTGGGCTATGAACGTGGGTTGTGGTCATGAATGGACAAGGGTTTGGGCCGTGGATAGATAAAAGACGTGGGTTGTGGACGTGGATAGATAGACAAAAGCGTGAGTCATGGACGTGGATAGACAAGAACGTGGGTCGTGGACGTGAATAGACAGACGTGGGCTATGGTCATGAATGGACAAGGACGTGGGTTGTGGACATGGATGGACAAAGACGTGGACTGTCGACGTGGATGGACTATGGCGAAGGTTGAGGACATTGATGTCAAGGGCTGTAGAACATAGGTACCCAAGGACATGGGTTGCGGGTTCCCTCTTCACCAGTCATCACCAGATATCTTTCGGGAGATAAGACAAAAAGAATCTCTCTCCTTCACTGGGGAAACAAACAATCCACTCATGATCATCAATCAAGTGAGGGACGAATGACGCAAATTCAGATTCGAAGAACATGACTAGATGACACATCGTCTGGATATATCAGTAACTGGCAATTCATCCCTGTGACATCACTCTCTGACGTCATCAGGTGTCCTTGACGTCACCAGATGCTCTTTTTATTATAAAGTTCCACTATAAACACTTCAGCAGTGCAATTGACTCGATTTTCATAAATACATATATTCATATGTTTATGTCATTTATGTATGCACACGAATATGAATAACAGCACGTAACCAGCAGATCTAAGGGCAACATATACTTTCACCAGAGTCTTACATTCTTACATCACTCAGGAGAGGTGAAAAGTTCAACCCATCCCAAACAGGAGAGAAGAGAGGGTTACGAAATGTGGGAAGTATGTGTATGGGAAGGACAGATAACATATGACCTGATGCGTAATAGCTGTTTTGATGTTTTCTCCTAGAAGACTACTAGTACGTAGGAAAAACAGGTGATATAAGACGGGATGATCTATGATGAGTTCATCTGTTGAGGATAGTATATGAAGAGAACATGGCGTAAGACGTGGTGGCCTCAGACGAGGTTATGTGCTGGAGAACAATAGAAGGAGAGAACATATGGCGTATGACGTGGTGGTCTATGACGAGGTTATCTGCTGGAGGACATTTACTTACATTCTTAGTCTATATAGATGAAGACAGGATTCCTAAAGCAGAAGTAGTGAGTAAAAGCAGGAAGGTGGAAAAGGTGGAAGTATATGATGTGGCAGAAGGACGAAAGAGGGAGAGGAAAGTATAGTATGGGATGACAAGGGAGATGAGAAGGGTGAGTGTAGAGGAAGGTTTGTAAGATTTAGGAATGACAAGAAAACCATGCTAAGGGAAAAGACGAAAAAAAGGATATGAAGAGCAGTGAGAAGAAACGAGGAATAAAAGCTAGTGGGAGAAATAGTGAAAGGAAGTGAAGGAAAAACAGATAAAAGGGAATTTGAAATTGCGAAAAGAGGAAGAATCGGTGGGAATTGATGACAGAGAGGGAGAAGCAACAACTAACGGTAGACGAGGTTCCAGCAAGGTGATAGTCCGCACGAAGTCATGGGAGACAAAGGGAGGATCCTCACATGAAGCCAGGGAAGTCTTCCTGTGTAGGAACGTGTTGATGTGCCACATGATCGGTTGTGGGAGTGATGCTGAGGTGCCAGATGATGGGAGTAGTGGTGTTGTGCCGGGTGATGGGAGTATGTGTGAGATGTGTAATGCACGTATGAACGAACTTATGATGATAAAGTTGACAACAAATATAGAGGAAGGTATAACGAAAAGAATTAACGTATAAGCACATTGGTAACTGATACATAAGAGAATAGGTAATTCAGTATGTAAATTACCTGAAGAACAATAGATCAGGAGATTATGATAACCAATACAACACGAAAGAAAACAAAACATAACTCTCGTTAATGTCACACTCTTATTCAGTCTCATACAGTTCATCTTAGATTCTACCTGACCGTATTTGATACTCAGTTTTCTACCCTATACTATCTTCCATCATAATATCTACCCCATCCTATTCAGCACCCTATTTTGTATCCTATTTCACCCCAAACCCATTTTCTTACCTAAGTTATATCACTCCTCTTCCTTCCTACCAATTCCAACTACATTAACTTTTTCTTAACCTCAATCTACCTCCTGTGTAAAAAAAAAAAAATCCTCCGTCTTACAATACGTCTGGCTCATCATCCGTCATCTTATTTCCAAGCCTTTGTAATCCCGGCAAATCCTACTCTAGCATCCCATTCTTCTTCCCAGGATGCCTCTAATCCCTCACCCATTGTTGTAATCAACCCACATCTTCCCCCTCTCACCATTTCCACAAAGGTGTTTTTCTTCAACTTCTTTCATTGTATGATATATATACCTATAATTTTTTTTTGTTATCAAAGTTAAACTCTGGAACATTGTGGTCGGACATTTTAGAACGACCTTACGCCCTTTGACATGACGACCCTTTGAGGTTTCTGGCCACGCCATTATACTCAAGGTTCGTACCGTCGTGTTTATGGATCGTACCATCGTGCATAATGAATAAGTTTCAAATTACTCCACCATACCCAAATGGATCGTACCGTCGTACTCATGGGTCGTACCGTCGTCCATAAGGTCCAAGTTTAAGGTCACACCATCATACCCAGAGGTCGTACAGTCGTGCATAAAGTATAGGTTTTAGGTCACGACGTCAATATCCGAAGGGTCGTAACGCTGTGCGCAAAGGTCGTACCGTGGGGCTCGAGGGTCGTACCGTCGTGCTCAAGGGCCGTAACGTTGTGCTCAAAGGTCGTACCGTCGGGCTCGAGGGTCGTACTGTCGTGCTCGAGGGTCGTACGTCGTGCTCGAGGGTCGCACCGTCGTGTTCAAGGGTCGTACCGTCGTGCTCAAGGGTCGTACCGTCGTGCTCGTGGACATCACCAGGAATCTGTGTGTTAGAGGAACTTGGGAATCGACATAGTTCTACCTTAGGAAAATAGCTATGGAGAACAAATTGTCAGCTCGTAAATACTCAGAATTTCTTTGAAGTTCATGGTTGAAAAAAATATAAAATAAGCTGTTCACGTCCTACAAGACCAAACTTAGAAGATCCTTCATAGTTTTGGTTGCCCTAAAGAAGCACATAGAGCTGATAGAGAAGGTTCAGAGGAGGGTAAGAAAAAAAGACAACAAAATTATATCAGTGTGGATATGTTTGATAACCTGTGAGAAAAAGAGTATTACCATGTACGTCCTGATGATGCATGAACACACAAACTGATCCATTGAAACTGTAAGGACTAATAAAAAGCATAAACTTGCAAAAGAAGAGGCTCTATTGTATTATCCGCCCATTTAATCGAGCGATCGGGATCAATAGTCCGAAAACAATCCGTGTTTTGATGTTTACTGTGAACGAAAAGATTAACAACTACTGCGGATAATTTACGAGTTTTTCCCCAATTGCTTCGTTGTTAGATGGAACCAGTTGGTAGAGTTTTGTTTAGTCTATGATGATCATTTGGGCCCCATCAGAGACAACACTCATTATGGTGTGTTGCGGGACCTGACTGGTGCACTGGGAGGAAGAGGTGTGAGTGCGTAAGGGAGGTACAGAGGTGGCGAGAGAGAGAGAGCCTTCACTTACTGTAAGTCATGTGGCCATGGGAGTGTGAGAGAGTGAGAGGGTGAGTAGAAGAGTGAATAGGAGTGTGCAGGTCTCTCTCTCTCTCTCTCTCTCTCTCTCTCTCTCTCTCTCTCTCTCTCTCTCTCTCTCTCTCTCTCTCTCTCTCTCTCTCCCTTTTATGACTGTTTTCTTGAAAAAAATGACATAAAGAGGACATAAAGCCCCCATCATAGTCCTGTAAGTTTCATGAAGTTATCCATAAAGGCTGGAGGGTTCGAACATCGAGTCTGGCAGCAGTAAACATTTGTCCTGTCGCGCACTGGAGGGTAATTAAGGCATGGCTCCATTAGATATGGATAAAAGGGAGGCAGAATAGTCTCTCGGAGCTGTAGAGGAGAGTAAGGTAGAAATTGTGGTAGTGCAGCATCTCGGTATCTTTGGTAAGGCTGAGAGCTGAACGAGAGAGAGAGAGAGAGAGAGAGAGAGAGAGAGAGAGAGAGAGAGAGAGAGAGAGAGAGAGAGAGAGAGAGAGAGAGAGAGAGAGAGAGAGAGAGAGAGAGAGAGAGAGAGAGCAGGCTGGTTGTGATGGCCACAAATTCCTCCATATGTTTTCTCTCATAACGGGCCTGAAGGGTCTAGGTCAGTCGACCCTCGTCTGTTATTCTCTCGTTGCGTATGCCAAGGATGTGGTCGTCCCGCCTGTGTCGCCCATATAGTGTGCTGACAAAACTATGTTGGACGGCGCCTCTTTCGATGGCTTTTTGGGTATACATACAGCACATACTAGGAGGGCACTCATGCTGTAGTATTTTGCGAAGATTTGAATAGTCTATAGTATATTGGAATATCTCTTCGAGTTCTAGTGGATTGTGTCTCCTTCGTTTCCAAGTAAACACGCAAACTTTTTCTTCTTCACGGAAGCATGCCTTGGTGTAGCCCATCTCTTCGAAAGGAGACCATTCTCTCCTTTCGAATTATACCCCATTGCTCTTACTTCTACTACGTCCAAAGTCTTTGAAGACCCCCTAAAGTCTCTCTTTCTGAAATGCATGAAAGCCCATTTCCTCCCCTACCTTATTTTTTTTTTTTTTCTTATCACCAATACGGAATTTGCAGCATTAGGTCTACTGGCGATCTTCTCTCCTATGTAACTTAACCTTTGGACTTCCTTTCATAGGGGTATTGGTGAATCTTTTGCCGTTGTCCTCGATATCCGTAAAGCAAAAATTTGGTCAAAGATTGCAGTGTTAAGGTGCAATTTCTTCCTATATCTTTTTCTGAGCGTCACTGGTGTCTCCCTCTTCCATTTCGAAATGCCACAATTCAACCAAGTAATGCCAGGGTGTGACATGTGTCTTCGCTTTGTGGAAATCCTTGTTTTAACATTTCTGCTTCTCTCTTTCCCTCGTGCACAGCTACCACTCCAATCGATCTATTGCAGTCATTGCTGATGGAGTCATTTCCTCCCTCTTATCGTTATCACTCGTATCCCTCAGGATTCTTTCCAATTGCTCCATATATTATTGACTTCTAATCTAATTCACTCTTACGCTGATAATTCCACGCAACTTTCACTCACTTTCCCTCTCCTCCTCACTCTAATACTCGTTTTTTCCTCTGGCAAGAAACACAACCCTTCTCTTAATTTGGAACTATGCAGCATCTCGGATCGAGGGATTAGTAATTTGGTTAAATCTTATCGTCCTAAATGCAGCTACAACAAATGTATCCTGTAAGTTGTCACATGTCTTCCCTTCTGTTCAGTTTCAAAACATCATAATGCGATCCTGCAATAACATAAACATTTTGGGCATAACCATATCTTCCACTCTATCCGGAAAACCCGAGTTAAGCCACGTAATTTCTACTTCAAAAAGACTTTTGAGTGTTGTATTGGTGCTTTCATTGTTTATATTTTGAGTGGTTTTACAAATCTACGAGGGTTATATTCGCCCTCGTATGGAGCAATACTCACATAACAGGGATGATTCTTTGTCTCTCGCCCCCTATCTTAGCCAGAGAGGAATCAAAAGCTGTCCATCTCATTAATCCTTTGGGCGTCATCAGTCTCCAACCATCCCTCTCTGACCGCCGCGATGTTGCTGTCATCTATCTCTTTTCCAGGCATCATTTTGGCCAATGCTCTTATGAACTGTCAGCGTGTGTTCTCTTCCAGGTCCGTGGCGTCCGTCTAGCTGCTGCCTCCCATGGTTTCTTTGTGGAGACTCTCCAGACGAGGATGGACCGTTATGATAATCTCATTCCCTCCTCGAACAGCGGAGGTGTGTTCTTGTCTTTCGTTTTTCGTGTTTGCCTTTTTCTATAACCTTTCTGCCTGTAGGTGTCAGGTTGACAAACACCTGAGGGGTTGTAATCAATAGTGACTTACATGATTAATGATGTTTAATCAGTTCCTTCTTTCTCTTCAAACCATATCTCTGTCTAATAAGTATATCTCATCCTCACTCTCTCTCTCTCTCTCTCTCTCTCTCTCTCTCTCTCTCTCTCTCTCTCTCTCTCTCTCTCTCTCTCTCTCTCTCTCTCTCTCTCTCTCTCTCTCTCAGGGAATGACGGTGCCCTGGAAATGTATGACAGATTTATGAAGGGCCGGAAATTTTGTTTGGATATTACATCAGTGGCCATGCTGGGGACCTGTTGGACTAGGAGGCTGAAAATGGATCAGCTTGGTGATGGAAGACGTAGATTACCAATGCAGACCAGCGGAGCCACAGAGCTTGACTGTGGATGATGGATTGTGGCCACCAGGTAGCGCTCTTGGACCAAACGTAGGCGGTAAGTGGACCTCCAGACATACTACATTGTGTGTCGTGCTGGAGACCTCGCTAATCATGACCATAGGAAAAAAACAAAAGGCGTCCCATTCCTCTACACTAACTGTGTCGCTACACACCACACCACATTTCACCACAGGAAAAACGTCCCTCTCCCCTCCACACCAACCATAATTCTGTGGACCTCACGACCCATAGGGAAAATTGACCCTCTCCTCCACACTATCCACCATTCTGTGACCATCATCACCCATCACCAAACAGAAAACCTCCCACCATCCCTGGACACTGCACCATAACTCTCGACGTAACACCACCCCAGCGAGAAAAAAAAACTCTTCCTCTTTGCTCAACACAGACCTTGATTCTGTAGACGTCATCACCCTATGTCGTCCATGAACCATGTAAGTCCTTCCTCCCTCGTCGCACAGGATGACAGACTCAGTGTTCCTTGCCGACACACTTCAACATTAGAATTATTCGAACATCGCAATACGACTAGAAACTTATCATTTTCTGTGTACATTCCATCAAGCATTATGTATATATTGATGAAATGAATTATTACACCTGTAAAAAAAAGACCTGAATTCATCAAATTTTTAATGGATTCGCTGATTATTATTTAATCAAATTTGATCGTAATACAGCCTCATCACTGATGTATCTTATACAATTTTCATTGCAGTTTTTGCATCGAAAAATAATTGTTTCCTGTATAACACACGTGAAGTTGTCCCAATAACGGTATATCAGAACTGTTTAATCACATCAGTGTATATTTCTGAAGTTTCATGACCCGTATTATATCGAGCATGTTGTTCACCTATTAAAGATATTATCTTTATGGTTTCCAAAATTCTATGTCTAAAACTCATCTTGATATATCACAGTAAATAGAAAATATAAAGAAAAGTTTTTCTCTTTTTTGAGAGATAAAGAGAGAGAGAGAGAGTGAGTGAGGGGGAAATTTATAGAAGTCTGATAGACAATTTTGCCCCAGAGTTATCTGTATTTGATTTTTATTGAACTGTTTGGATGGGTAACTGGAAATGGTGTTGGTGATGATGTTTATAATGGTGGAGATAGTGGCGGTGGTGGTGATGATGACTGTAGTAGTAGTGTTGGTGGTGATCGCGATGACAGTGGTGGTGGAGGTCGTAAGTGACCTTGTTGGCGGTGTTGGTGAGAATAGAGATAGTGGTGCTGATTAGTCATCTCCAACACAGATAAAAGCAGGGAAGGACGAAGAAGCGAGCAGGTGAGTCAGTCCTTAACACCTGTGATCAAGGATAGGGCTGACATGAGGATCGGGGATGAGCTATCGAAGTGCATTAACATCGATACAAAAAGGTTTATTTTGTACTGAACCTCCAGAAAAGCCACAATCGAAACAGTGTCGGCTGGAAAGAAAAAAAAAGATAGTTTAGAAAAGGAAGAAAATTAACTGGGGGGTTCATTTGAACCCCCTCATTTTGACCCCTTCATGCACATGCAATGTGAGCAAAAGAAACCTTCAGATACTGTTGAGATATGATGGTTCTATTTACTAAACCATTGCTGCTGTAGGCATAACAGCAGTGTGTCGCAGAGAATCATGTTGACACAGTCACTTGAGTGTATAAGAGGAGTAAATAACATATACAACCCTGACCTACAACGTTGTATGAATATGTTATTAATTCATTTTACGTCGACGAGTGTCATCTTGCCCCATGGGATCTCATTCCTACGACTGAATGCCAATGAAACACTGTCTGATATTTTTCCAACACTGAATAATTTGAGCTTCCGGACGTTGTTGCAAACCCCTCATGAATAATGCTCTCTCTCTCTCTCTCTCTCTCTCTCTCTCTCTCTCTCTCTCTCTCTCTCTCTCTCTCTCTCTCTCTCTCTCTCTCTCTCTCTCTCATGTAAAGAGATGAGTCATCAAATAACTTTGAATGCTGCCCTATTTATTTTTTTCCCCCTTTTCCTGCTTCGCGTCGTTGCAACGAGAGACTTCGTTGTGTTGGAGCACAATGCTGGAGTTGTGGGTTGTCCTGATAACAAAACCTTCAGGAGTGTCACTATGACTTGAACCTAGTGACGGATGACGCGATGATCTATATCTACGTACAAAATTTCTAGACGTCGTACGCTTGGCAGCTAAGAAACGTCGCTTGTCTACACTCGACAGTCATCTAGTCAGAAACTGTCGTACAGCGTAGGTGGGAGATTTTTCTGTTTCAAAGGGTGGCTTTTTTCTATGAACGTTTTTCTGCAATAAAATCCTCAGAGAGAACAATGATTCCATGAAAACATTATCGTTCTTTTTAACTCTCACTACATAATATATTCATTATATATATATATATATATATATATATATATATATATATATATATATATATATATATATATATATATATATATATATATATATATATATATATATATATATATATATATATATATATATATATATATATATATATATATATACATACCAATAAAACCATTGTATATTTAGGTTATTATACATAATGAATGATAAGACGAAAAAGTCACCTTCATAATGTCATAACTCAAATTCTTTTTTCAAGTATATCGAGTCTGTAGTTTCTAAAATCCATTGGTTGTTTAGTTTCCAGCTTCTTTTTATTGCCATCCATTCTCCTGTCCATACATATCAAGAGGATTATGTGTTTTATTATACAACTGAATATTTGAAATTTAATTATGCACCAACATCCGCCGGTGTACGCTTTTATAGATACGTTGACATTTATTGGATATGATAAAAGGGTTTACTGATTAACTTATCTGGAACAGGAAATTCAGCTGATTAGCCTGACGCACAACCCACTGATAAGGTATATGAAGGAGTGATGGAGGTTCCTGTGTGTGTGTGTGTGTGTGTGTGTGTGTGTGTGTGTGTGTGTGTGTGTGTATGTGGAAAGAGAGAGAGAGAGAGAGAGAGAGAGAGAGAGAGAGAGAGAGAGAGAGAGAGAGAGAGAGAGAGAGAGAGAGAGAGAGAGAGAGAGAGAGAGTCTTTCAACGTAGATAGACAATATGCAGAAATAATTACGTTCCAGCCGAGCTATCGGGTTTGGTCCTGACAATATATATATATATATATATATATATATATATATATATATATATATATATATATATATATATATATATATATATATATATATATATATAGGTAATGAAATTCAGTGAACGTGCACTTCCACGCACATACAAAGCTCTCAAACAGAAGGATTCGAACCGCTGCGAAGCTTGGAATGTTTAAGTAAAGTGACTAACTTAAAGGTATTCCTGCTAGATTATTTACGTGTGGCTGTTCCCCTTTTGAGTTTCCCTTACTTAAGCAACATTCATCTTAATTTCATTATTTCGACAGAAGTAATTAGACACCACAAAGATCAATCAAAATAGAAATGAAAATAATGGACTTCGGAAGAAAGAAATTTCATTGGAACGTCCAGTTAATCATCATACCTTGGAAATGCTGCCTGCTGGTCCACTCTCTTGACACTCTCTCACTGTTGGGGGGAGAACCTTCCCTCTATCTTCGCTCTCTACTTCGCCAGTTTTCGATGGATGCTTACGAACTCACTCAGACCGCAATTATCAAAACCTAAAAGGTTTTCAAAATCCTAATCACTCGAATTGGACATTAGCACCTTGACTGAATCATCAATATTTGATGTTTCCTGTCGATAAGATATACCGTTTGATTAAGAAGCCATCTAGGAAATGTTTTTCTCGTTCTTTCTTTAAGCACGTGGCGTGCGGCAGAGGGCAGAGGAGCCCAACACCCTTACCATTCACCCGCGAGTTTCACACTGAGTTGTGTAGCCTGAAGCTGAGGCCTCACACGGGTGGGGGACCCGGGAAGCTGTGGTGGGGGAGACGGCATCACATGGGTGGGGGGAGACCAAGGGAGTAGAACATCAGTTGCCGTCTGGCAATTTACTGCCATCGTCTGGTTATAATGAATGAACATGGTTACTTCCTCTTCGATCTTATTGTTTCTCAAGATGGGAGTAATGATAGGAAGGGAAGTCTGTGGTATTTGGAAATAGGCATCTGACATCTAAGAGTAATTTTGTCTGACCTCTTGAGCACGACTCCTCGACTCTTGGGGCAAGACGGTCTGACCCTTGAGCACGACGGTTTGACTCTTCAGGAAGATAGGTTCTACCCTTGAGCACGACAGATCGACCCTTGAGCACAATAGCATAACCCTTGAGCACAACGAAACAACACTTTAGCACGACGGTACGACACGACGATACGACTCTTGGGCACAATAGTACGACACCGTGAGCAAGAGGGTACAAGCGCATTGAATGATACCATGGCCATTGACCTGAACGTTAAACGTCATCCCATCATACCCAAGAGTCGTTCCTTTATGCTGAAGGGCGGTACTGTTGTTGTTAAGTTATATGGTCGAGCTCAAGGGTCGTATTCAAGAGGTTAAGACCATAAGACATTACTGAATACATTAAACATTAGTGGCCATAAAAAGAAATATGACTTGTGTGGAAGGAAGTATTCTACAGAATGAGGGTTCTGGTGGTTTCAAAGAGATGGAGGAATATGCTAAGCTTGTGCAATGTTACCAGAGTTTTTTTCTATATTACTCTGCAGATTGACAGCAAGTACTGGTATGAGTGATGGTTTCTTGCGTTTGAAGGAGAACAACAGTGATAGTGTCATCAACTCAAATAGATGAGAATAGGACATCATAAAGCTAAGAGAAGGATAAAATACTTGGAATAGGAACAGGAGATCCGTTGAGACCTTCCGTCTTTAGTATATGAACGAAGACTAGACTCGACAATGTCCAGATTGTTAGATTTGGTTGTGAAACGTTGCTATCAGTATCAGTGATGAGTAAACAGTGACGAGAATCCTGCGTTTGTCCTATCATTGCTGGCTGGTAGTCATGAACAAAAAAAAAAAAAAACTGAGATCCGGTCCAAGTGTTGCGCAACTTTAAGGGTGCTAAGTTTGAGAGTATTTAACAGGGACTAAGGCTTATCCTTACCAGGGCTTTCATTTTGGGTTGATAAGCCTCTCTCTCTCTCTCTCTCTCTCTCTCTCTCTCTCTCTCTCTCTCTCTCTCTCTCTCTCTCTCTCTCTCTCTCTCTCTCTGTCTATCTATCTATCTATCCATATATCTATCTATCTAATCTCTATTGTAACCAGCACGCCAAGCTGGGAAATTTCTGCTACAGGCCTCTACCACTTGACGAAACATATGACAGGGATGTTTGATTTGGGAATAGTTGAGACTCTTTACATATGAACGAAAAATGTCTTTTTTTTCAGAACATAATGATTTCCACCCCACCCCCCAGCAGAGAGACATAACACTTACGACAAAGTGTCATATCATATCAACTTCGAAGCTGAGAGAGAAATCAATGCCTGGGTCCAGCTTCTGAAAGGTCTTCTACCCTTCCCCTTCTTCTTCCAACACGTCTTCAGGAGGGTATAAACACCCTCGATACAGCTTAGCTAAGCACGCAGGATAGTTCATCACGAGGGAGAGGCGCTAAAGAAACTTATGGCCCCTTTCTTGGAAACAGGGGAAGCAATGTCAGATTTATGCCTCACGCCAGGAGTCAGAGTTGAACTGACCTCAATAACGATGGACCATGTGTGGGTTTCAACCAAACACTATCATCATCAGGGAAGGGACAACCTCTTGCAATTCTCTGGGGCTTTTATCGACACGCTTCACTTCACCAGAACTTTATTTGACGTTCTAACAGTACTATGGTAATTTTCACACATCAGTTTGGATCATTGTACTCCAATGATGATGATGATGATGATGATAATCCTCGTAATGATATCAACATCAATAATACTGATGATAATAATGATAATGATGATAATAATGATGATAATAATGATGATGATGATGATAATGGTGATGATAATGATAATGGTAATAATAGTTATAATAATGATAATAATGATAATACTAATACTACTAATAATAGTAATGATAATGATGATATAGTTATATAATAACGATAATGATAATCACAATAATAGCAATGATAACACTAATAACAGAAATGATAATAAAAGTAATAATGATATTTATGGTGATAATGATAATAATAATAATAATAATGATAATAATGACAATAATAATAAAATAATAATAATAATAATAATAATAATAATAATAATAATAATAATAATAATAATAATAATAATAATGATAATGATAATAATAATGATAATGATAATGATAATGATAATATTGATAATGATAATGTGTAAGACAGAGACAGAGAGACTAGCAAACAGAAAGACAGACATACAGACAAAGAGACACATAAAGGAAGAAAGAAGAACAGTGAGAAACAGAGACTTTAGACAGACTTTTAGAAATGATTATAGTCAGATTGAGAGATGTAATTAGACAGATAAAAAGAGGAAAAGGAAATGGCTCAAGGTCAAAATTCTCCATAAACTAAAGTGATTTAGTCTCCACATTCAGTGTACTCCTTTATATTCATATATTGAAATAATATGCAAATCAACCATTGGGGCGATATACATATATTTCAAATAGTGAATTATATCAAACCTACCATTCACTCGTGTTATTCAGTGCCTAGATTTAATGAATCAATTAAAATTGCATTGATCATAAAATTCATGTGTATTCTAGGGCATGTAGGCCTTTTGAAGCTTGTAACTAGATTACGCTGCGTCAGGGTTTGTTAGGAGTACTGGGGAAAAAATACAGAATTACACACGCGCACGTATACATACATATATATATATATATATATATATATATATATATATATATATATATATATATATATATATATATATATATATAGATAGAGAGAGAGAGAGAGAGAGAGAGAGGTTGCATCTCGAGTACGGTCTCGTCAAAGAACTTCTTATCCTCCCAAAAAGTTCACATTTCCTTTTTCCTGGAAGTAGCGTAGCCTTGGGCTGCAAGAGCTTTTAGAAAGAGGTCCAAGGTAACACCAGGACTTTTTCATAAGAATTTGTTCCGAGGCAATGTTACATATATATATATATATATATATATATATATATAATGGCGTCATCATTTGTTATTTGTCATATGTCTACACTAGAAAACGCTACTACTGGATGAGAACTTAAGACCTGAAACTCTGTTGGTACATGGATAACATATCTATTGTAATGGGAAGTGAAGAAGCCAGAAAAAAATGTGGAAGAGGATTACGGAGACTAAGTTTGTTTTAAAGCCCAAATACGAACCCGGGATCAACAGTAAATTACCTTTTTCTAGATGGTTTACTTGGAGGACACATAGTCAAATACATCACAGGTGTCTATCCTGGATAAGAGGACACATTTAAGAGATGTCTCACTGCCAAGAGATGATGTCCAAAGAGAAATGAATGTGAAGCAATAAGAGTATACTTAAGGTTAGGTTACAAGAACCATTCACAGTGGAATCTACTTCATCAAGAAAACAACAGAATTAAGCAAGTATTTGTTGATAGGTGTTACTGTCATTGCTTTTTGGACAATCATATTGAAACCTTCTTGTTTAAGACCATCACATTAGAACCCATATCTTAACTAAACAATATCCACAACTTTTCGTTATAAAACAAAAACAAATGAATTCTTTCTTTGACGCGGAAGAAAGGGTATTGAGCAGTGTGCTAAAGATAAAAAGATATCAGTTGTCACAACTCCAATGACAAAGTATCTCACTATACTACAAAATCCTCAAAGTCAGTTACCTCCTCATGAAGAACAGCTTATGACAACAGCCCCTTGAGGAACGCAAAGGTAATTCATATATGTCTTGATGCAGTAAAGTCCTAAAGAAAGGAGACAGTTCTAAGCCCCTCTAACTATAAGTCTATTGCCCTCACTTCTACTAGCTATAAAGCCTTCAAAGAAAATCTATTTAACTCCCACTTTCTCATACACAATGGACCGTATTCCCTTTCTTCCGACCACCAAGATGCCTTTTGCAGCACTTGGTTCACTGTTGATCTCTCTTACGAGACTTTATCCGTGGTGCTCATCTCTCAGGGATTTCGGTGAAACCTACGTAAAGGCCTTCTACGTCAAGGCATTCCATAGCGTTTGATACGTCTCCTACACCCTGTCAGGGTGGGAGGGAGGACATCATTCCTCTGGGCATTGAAGTGTGTGTGTGTGGAAGGAGACGCCTTTCTTTGTCTGCTGGCGCGACTTTGGGTATGTTTGAAGGTATAGCGGCCCCGACGGTGCTGTGAGAATGCGAGTTTGAGCCCCTGGATATAATAGAACGTGGGAGGGTAGATGTGTTGGAAATAAAATTGCTGAGGACGATATGTGGTATGAGAGGAGAGCGAAGAGGACTTGCTGAAATGGCATTTCAAAGCGCGAATTCACTACAGGATGGCAACAATGGCGGCGGAAAATGGCGGACGGCAACTCAGCTTTCCACCCTCCGACCAACGGTCGCGGGCCGGGACTAACGGCAGCATAACTGACTCAGTGTTAACCTTGCAGGAGAAGAGTCCGGATGTTACACATCGCTGTCTCCTGCCTCATTCCACGTGGCTATAGTAAACATTGATACCAGAACCTACAAATATTTACGTTTAAAGTGATAAAAACTATTATCAAAAGACGATCATAACAGTAGACAAGTTAGCGAGTGTTTTGCATGTGTGTGAGGAAGATAAAACTGAAAGTGTTCTGTTGTTTTGAACTGTGAGCCGTTGTGGTAATGGTCCGAGGAAGTCAAGTGTGACCAACTACAGACCGTAGTGGGTGGTGTGTCTGAGTGGGAGCGTATTACCCACAGGCACAGGGAGGGAGGCGGAGAGGCCAACGTGTCCCGGTGAAATCACGCGCCATCAAACATAATAGCGAGGCAAGAATCCTCATTGTCTTGATGTCTTTGTAAGCCAGAGGCCAGCAAACAACGCCTCCAAGGTAAGGCCGACTCAACGCTTGTTTTAGTGTCTTGGTGAACAAGTGGTAAGCAGTAAGACCCAACTCAATATTTGTCTTGGTAGTCTCGGATAGCTAATCGGACAGCCAACAGTTCCAAGCTAATTAGATTGTTTCACAACTTGCCTTGTTGTCCTAAGGGCATTTCTCATTCCACGGGAACTTTGTGTCTCTTGATTTTAGAGAACCAATCGGCACGTGTGGGTGTGTGTGTGTGTGTGTGTGTGTGTGTGTGTGTGTGTGTGTGTGTAATTATTTAGGAAAAAATAGACGGAGACAGGGTAACAAACAAAGGGAGATAGAAGTAATAGACAAGAAATAGAGGTTAGCCAACAGAAGCAGGGAGAGTAGATTAAATGAATCCACATAAAGCTGGTATTTCTCGGCAGGAACGGTACTAATGTATTCCCTCGCAAAAAAAAAAAAAAAAAATGTGATGCCATCATTTAAGCCATCATACCCGGGCTCAGTTATGACGTCTCTCAACTAGCTGGACTTCGTTCTAAGAGTGTTTACCTTATTATGTATGTGTAACATTCATGTTTACCCTCACAATGTCTCCGTAACACTGATGTTTCACACACAACGTTCCTGTAACAATGACTTTTCCCTCATGATGTTTATGTAACATGAATGTGTGCTTCATAATGTTTGTGCAACTGTTTCCCTCATAATGTTTGTGCAACTGTTTCCCTCAATGTTTGTGTAAGAATCCTTCCCTCATAAAGTTTGTCTCACATTCATGTATCCTTCAAAATTTTGATTAGCGCTGATTAATCTCTCATTTTTGTGTGGCACGAATAGCTCCCTCATAATTATTTTTTCATTAATGCATCACAGGTCCGGGGTTAAGTATTTTTATATTCCAAGAAACTTTTTTGTGCCGATATTCTTCAGTATCTGATGATGATGATGATGATGATGATGTGATGATGAGGCTTGTTATCATTCATAAGTTTTTACTAATTAAGTCTTAAGACAAATCATGCGTTTGGAACCATAATGGCTAAACAGCCGCCCACCAAGTGTCATTATATTGAAACTCCAAAATGTCAGCCACACACTTCTTTATGCGGTCATACGGAGTCTCACTCTTGTACGTTGACGAACACTCATTCTCCTGCCTTCTGGCTGGGTAGAGAAGAGTATGGAGGACATTCACGAACTTCGCTTTGACATCGGGCGGATAATTGATTGGTCATTCCTTAAACGTATGTGCTACTTTCATCTACTCGGAATGATATACTCCTATCACCTTCTCATCTTTTTTTTGGGGGGGGGATCTTTTTTCTATATTTTGGAGTTAGCCAAAGGTATTAGAAACACTCGCAAAACCTCTTTAGCTCCTTTGTAATTAGTCAAAGATGTCGGAAACTGTTTTATGACCTCTTTAACTCCTCTGCAAGGTGTACAGTACCTTAGAATTAGATGAGTTGGAAATAATCTGGTTTGCTTTCATTTCCGTCCCTGTGTTCGTATGGTAGTTAAGCTCTTTTTGTTTCGGTGCAAGAGTCACGTTCGTTGTCGCCTCCAGTGGTTGTCTGATGAGCACTGGTGTAGGGGAGAGGAGGTCAAGTGTCTCCCTGCTTCCCTCTTATAATTGCGACTGTGTGGGGGCTGAAGTTTCCCCTCCTTTCCTTCCTCCCATTCCCCATCCTCCTTCGTCTTTCCCTCCCATCCTCCTTCATCCTTACCATCCTCCCTCCCAACCCTCTTCCTTCTTTCCTTCCTTCACACTGACGACCCAATCCTGATTCTTAGCACCTCTCCCTTTCATGTGTCAACGTTCAGTACCTAGTCTCTCTCTCTCTCTCTCTCTCTCTCTCTCTCTCTCTCTCTCTCTCTCTCTCTCTCTCTCTCTCTCTCTCTCTCACGTAACCACTTTACCTGTCGATATTGACTGAGACAATCACGGTTGTTCCGCTTTCGAGGTTGAACCGAACGGCGTTTTGCTTCATTGTTCCGTACCTCTGTAGCCAAACATCATCGATGCCTTGTGTCATACTTTTAAATCCCGTTCCTCAGTAAGGGTCCTTCATATGGGTACCTCTGATCTCATGTGTACCATTCCACTCGAAGCCTCCGGCTCTCCACATATGAAGCATGTGTAAATATACAGCCTCTTATGTTCAGCTGAAGTGATGGCTTCGTTTTGTATGCGAAACAGGTTTGAATTGCATATTCGTCACAGCTGCACCAAGTCTTGTGTGATTCTGTTGTTGTCAGTGTCTTGTGTGCGATGCAGTTGTATATACACACACACACACACACACACAGACACATCTATCTATCTATCTATCTATCTATCTATATATATATATATATATATATATATATATATATATATATATATATATATATATATATAAACACTTCTCTTGGATCCTATCCTTGATAACGCCAAATCAGCACTACAAACGTCGTAGCAAAAACAGAACACTAGGGTTGCAAACATGAATACTTTTACATGAACGCTGTGTAGATTTCTTTGTATTAAGGTTGTACTGTAATCGATCTTGAGAAGGTCATCTACTAAGCTTGTAACAGTAATATTAATGATAATAATGATGATGATAATGATTATTATTATTTTTATCATTATTATTATCATTATTATTATTATCTATATTATTTGTACCTTCAGTAATGTATAACCCAAGGACCCCTTCTTCAGGGTTTCCTGCAGCCATCAAGCTGCGCTACAAACAGTAGCATGGAAAGCACGGACTCCTTTAGAGGTAAAAGTTGTTCGACGAGAATGTACTCCAGTGATACAACCTTCGCCGAGGGTGACTTTTCACTCGCAGCAACATCACAAGCAGGTAGTGTCTGGTAACGCCCAAAAGTCTCTGTGGTAGGAGGGGATATGGATATTCCTGAGTCAACAGGTGTTTTAGAAGCTGAGCAACCTCATTAAATCAGTCTACCAAGCCCTGACCGAGGGCAATTGAAAAACACTAACGAAGGGAGAGCTTCCTCCATTGCACATACGTTAATGAAGAACATTTATACTGAAAGCGAGACTTAATTCACACTAGTTAATACTTATAAACATTTTCTACTTAAAGGGACCATATAAACAATAAGTGATGGTGAAAGACATTATGCATTTAGTGAAGGAAAAGAAAGAGGGGAGCTGGGAAATGAAAAAATATAATGAGTTCGTGAATATCGGTGAAGATAGTCGACATTTAACTTCCTTGCGAAACAAACCAATGCTTTTATCCCTAATGAAACTGTGTCACTTGTGGGGAAAGTTTCGACTCATCGACACCACACAGTGCCGGTCGTTGGTCCAAGTAATTAAATCAAGGTTGATTTTCCAGAAATGCGGGTTGTCTTCAGATGCGTTTTCGATACGATAAAGTCGATAAGGAGAATATTCTTAAATGCACACTTTTAGAGTAGTGGAAAGTGTTTAAAAGGAGAGGATTATGTCCAATATTTTTCAAGATCAGATCGAGTTTGTATAATAATTTCGTATGCATTGCCATGGTTTTCTTTTTTTTTCGCTATTATTCAGTGGGAAAATTCGTGGGCTGAACGATCCGATATGTATACGTCGCCGAACATTAACGAGACATTACAATACTACTTCCAAAATGACGTTATTGTTCCGCATCTCGAGCAACGTAGACGAACCTAAATGTTCTCTCTCTCTCTCTCTCTCTCTCTCTCTCTCTCTCTCTCTCTCTCTCTCTCTCTCTCTCCATTTCCTACTTCTTCACCTTTTCCGTCTTTCTGCTTATTCCTTGTCTTTCTCTTTCCCCTCTTCCTTCCAAGACAGCCTTGAGTCTGTCCCCCTCCCAGAGCAGTTCCAGAGTATATGTTGACAGTGAGGGAACTGGAGCCACTCGGCCAATTTCCGCTGTCACCGGCTCCTCCCAGCCCTAAATGCATTCCCCGTACGCTGGGAGGACCTGAGAAGTTGTCTCAGGAGTTACGGCGGGAGGTGAGAGCTAAGACATGTTGCAGTAAAAGGATGGGCCGCTGGGAGTTCCTGTGGATATTGCTTTAAGAGGTGCATCAGTAACCAGGAGCTGAGCCTTGTCTCTCAGAGCCGAAATGGCTGGCTGGCTGGGAACTCCTGAGGACTCGTGTCAGGGGCTGAGAACAAGAGGGTTGCTAGCCCTCATTATTCTTTCAATCAATTCGTTGCACTTAAGGAAGTAACTCATCTTACTCAACGGGATGACTTAATGCTGTTTCCAGAGGGTGAGAACTCTTGTGGGGCGTTTTTCAAGAGCGTTACAGGAGTTGCCGCAGAAGCTAGGGTCGTTCAGTGGACATCTGACAAAGGCTTTGCTGACACATAGGGAAAAAAAGCATTTGCGTTGACGATGTTTGTAGGATCCAAATGGCCTGATGAAGCTCTCTTGTTTGTATTGTCTCTTTTTCTCCATTTCTTAATCATCTATATCACCATCTTCCCTCTTTCATTCTCTTCCCATCTTTTGTCCTGCCTCATTATTATTATTAGTCATCTTCCCTCCTTCATTTTCTCCACCATCATCATCTCCCTTGCCTAATTACACCCTATGTTCTGCCTTTCCCTACGCCTTCCCCATTTCCTGTTCTATTCCCTTCCCTATCCAAAAGTGGATTAAAGTGACTGAAATCTTCAGAACGATGACATTTGTGTAAGTAGCGGTTAGTGCTGCTGACCGTGACGCATTCACCAGAATAGGTTCGAATCCTAGTCGCGGTTGTCGGTCCACAGTCAGTCCAGCTGTTTATCCCCTCCCTTAGGGATAAACTATCAACATCACCACCGTCAGCAGCACTAGAAGCACGACCACTTCCATCATCACCAGCACAATGTCCTCCACCTTAGCTACCATTGTTTGAATCACAGCTCTTCTCCCACCACCCTCCTCCCCACCCACTACAAGCACCACGAGTATCCTGAATACGACCACCACAACCACCATCCTACCACCATTACAACAACCACCATCACTGTCTTCACCCTCGCCAACATCATTATCGTCATCATCATGCCTCCATTACCACTAAACCCCATCACCAAAGCACCACTTCCATCATTGCCTGAATCGGCAGTGCGACCATCATTACAGTCATCACCACCACAGCAACAACAGTCATCACCACCACCACCACCACCACCACTCAAGCCAGCTCAGCAGGAATAACAATCAAATTCCTGTAACTCCAACATTCCAACTGTGTGGCACAAATTGTCAATCAAATGTCCAATTGTTGCTGTCGGGTCGTACAGACTAAATAGTGCCCCCCCCTCCTGGTTCTTATTTTCTTTTTCACCGACACATTCTAAAGATGAAGGACAAGAATATTTTTGTTCCTGAATCTGTCTATGTTGTGATTACTCATCCGAGGCAATACCTGGTCTCACTGTATTTAGAGTAAATGTTTCTACGTGCACATACGAGGGGACTTTCCTCAAGAGAGAGAGAGAGAGAGAGGGGGAGGGGGGATGTTGGAAACCTTCCTATGCCCCCAATAATGTTAAAAGAAATTCCCTTCTTCCGCATTCACGTCTTTTCTGTTGTTGTTTTTTTCCTGACAGATTTAAATGACTTAGAAAATGCCTCCGTCAGGCTACTCCTCCCGTGGCAGCGTACACCAAACGTGGCAGGAAGAGTGTCATATCGGCAGTCGGGCAAAATCGTCCACAATGATTGTTATTCCCCGATCTTCTGCAAGTTAGGAGACACACCATTAATCTTGTCAGGAGGGGGACTACTCTTTTGTTCTGCTAAGCGATTATCGCTTTATATTAGAGAGCGTGTTAGGAAGTAATGCCCCGTTTCATGTACGCCTGACTTTGTCTATGCATATGTGTCGATTATATATCGCGCATACACACGCGCCGATACATCATCATACATATCAAAAATATATGAACACACTTGCCAAGAAGCGTACACATACTCAAGCACGTACACGTAGGCACATGTGCATACACAAAAATACAGACACAGTTTCCTGCGGTGATTAGCGTTGCTGACCATGATTCATGCACGGGCCCACCCGAGTTCAAACAAATCCTGTACACAGCAATCGGCTGAAGCCAATCCCAGCTATTAATCCTCGTCTCGAGGCCAGTCGATAAATGGGTATCTGGCTCAGGCTCGGGTGATTGCTTGTGTGTGTGTGTGTGTGTGTGTGTGTATGTATGTGTGTGTGTATGTGTGTGTGTGTGTGTGTGTATATATAGTACATTTGTATACATAGTTGAGACACGTGGCAGCACGAGTGTAAAACTTCTTCACTGCACATTAGAAATAAGTTATAACAGATAATTCCAAATAGGTAATTATAAAGAAAAGAACACATATATGCATCCACATGTAAACACATCCCCATAGACATGCTAACGCATACAGATGCATATTCAGACAGAAACATAGCCATTTACATGACACATATACATGCAATATTCAGGGAAGCAGAGCAGTGGACTCTCCCTGCAGCTCTGGTGATATAAGACTAGCCTTTACCATGACTGTATCTACCTCACACACACACACACACACACACACACACACACACACACACACACACCATACATAAGTTTATAAGGTTGTATGATAAAGTTCATAAGATGAGGCATCACGAGTATAGAGCCCCATGCCCATCCGGTACAAACAAGTAATTATACAATGAGGTGACCGAAATACATTACTTCTCTCTAATCCTATACATCACAGACGAACTTTCCCTCAGTTCCATGGGCGTGGCCCAGTTAGAATCTTCCCCGAGAACACATGAGCTGCTGACGATCTGCGAGACGTCATGGCCTGTAGGATCAATGATACGAATATCCACAGAAGGATTTCTGCTCCTTATCTGTGACTACCACAATACAAGAGCTCGTACGGAGTGGCCAGGTCTAGTATATCAAAGAAGTGGTTGCCTTAGGACGTATGACACATGGGAGAGAATAAGTCGAGCCAGGGAGATAGGTAAAGAAGACCAAGTTAGAGATAAAAGGAAACAAGATAATGAACTGAGAACTGGTCGTGTTTGAGATGCTGCGTGGGCGTGTGTGAGGTCCATAACTGGAACACACACACACACACACACACACACACACACACACACACACACAACAGAACCTTTAGCCTACCCTACGGGCCAGGTCAGTCCCCTCCCAACGACGCAGGGGACCAGTCCTCACCACCTCGACCCTCCCCAGTTCCCCAGGCTAGTCCTCCTACGAGATGTGGTCATTGGCTATCGCCCAGTGTTGTGAGAGATTATGTCACTCCTCCCCTGGCGGATGCTTTCTCCATTAACCTACTACCCTTGAGCACGCTTAGTAGGACACATTTACCTGGACGGTACGACCCTTGAGTACGACGATACGATATCTATAGCAAAACGGTACGACCTTTGGGGACGACGATAGGATATATATATATAGCACAACGGTACGACTCTTGGGTACGACGATACGATATCTATAGCAAAACGGTACGACCCTTGGGTTCGACGGTACGATATCTATAGCAAAACGGTACGACCCTTGGGTTTGACGATACGATATCTATAGCACAACGGTACGACCTTTGAGTGCGACAATACGACTTCTACAGCACACCGGTGTGACCTTGGGTGGAACGGCCTAGCCTTTCCCCTGACCCATAATGCTCAGAGCAAATGTCAAGCCATCATCACCCGAAGGTAATTTGCACCGTCGTGCTCTGGGGGTCGAACCTTAGTGCTCATGGCTCATTGTGCTTGAAAACCCCCCCAACCCATCTCATCACATATATCCATCACAAACATCAAAAAAGAAAAAAAAACGAAACTATCGAACAAGTCTTCCCTGATAGTTATCCTTCACGTCATCTTTATGATTTTGTAGAATAATCAGACTAACTTTAGGGACACATCTGTATGAAGAAATAACCCATTACTGGAATTAGTAAAGTGGCTCTAATGCACGTAAGAAAGGGGAAGGAGGAGATGGTGCTGTTGTAAGCGCGTGACACTGTGAGTGGTCCAGAGCACTAGGGAAGGGAAAATCATGAGAGTTTGGGGAAATTAGCTAAGTGCTCTCGCCTCACTTCCGATAGTTACGCTGAAAACACCCCGAACATACGGTTCTATTTGGTCATGAACGAGCCGAGCCAAACATACTTTCGAGAGCTTTGGACGATTTGCATACAGGTTTCCCTCTCTCTCGAAGGCCGTGCACGAGAGCAGGTCCGACCGCGCTACATTCTGATGTTAATCCTGGAATTGGCAAGTTTGGCTTTTCGCCTGAATACAGAAACGTCATCCTGTCGGCTGAATCGAATCAATAGTCCAGCACCTCATTTATCAGAATTAGAATTATGATAATAGTTTTAGTCTAATATGGTGTCACACGAGGTTTGGAATACAGACGTGCACACACCACATAAAACAGACGTGGATGCATATATCAGCCATAAAGATAAAACAAGGGCTTCAAATACCCTATATATCTTGACTAGTGGTAGCACAGCTTGAACCTCGCATTGACTTAAGACCCGAAGACTTCCAGTGTCTCGCATGAATTTTCCTCCGCAACTCTTCGTTTTCACTCCCTCGGGATGTGGCGGGGACACTGTCTTCGTGGAACGCTTCACCAGTCTCGTATATCTCGGCTGACAGCGTCCGTGAACACCTTGGTCTTGGGATGGTGGTAGTGGCCCGCGGTTTTGGTGAGTCACGGAATTTCCTGTTTCGATGAGGAGTCGAGCTACGTAAATCACAGGGTGTTGGTGGGTTATGAGACTTGAACCCGCTCCCGAACCGGATCGTACCCTACAATCCTGTTCTTATTAACTTGAGGCTTGAAACTGCTCCGGAACTGGTTCGAAACCTACAAGCCGATTCTGAAGTTTGAGACCCTAAGCCACCTCATACATGTTACATATAACAACCTTGTCATCCTTGTCTCGTTTGTTCTGAACCATCTTTGTCCTAGACATTGTTGAGCCGCGAACAATACACACTTCTTACTCTTTAACACAATCTCTCATTCATTATAAAACTCTGATGTAATGATAGAGTATTGAAACTAAACCGCCCATAGTTCTAATGCCATCTGGTGTTGAAAGAAATGAGTAATCGTAAAAATAGTTGTCACTCATGAGCTTATGTTTTAATATAATGGCATGGCGATTTATCTGGTAGTCTTATATCGTTACACTTTTTAGCTTTGCGTCAGTAGGTGAATGCCAAGACTATCGATACATTATGAACTTAGTTAAACAAAATTTTCCGGCATTTTCCATATTCATTGAATACTGAACACGGGAGAAAATATAGATTTACATACCCATATAGATTCGTTGTTCTCATTCCGGACCTTTAGAATATATTGAAGAAAAGTAGAGGGCGGCAGAGTGCATTAAGATATCAAAAGTACGATTTGCCATTGGTTCTGTCCTGTTAATTTCCACGGAGGCTTATTTCACAATTTTTTTTTTTTTATCTTTTTTTCCTGCCTGCTGTTTCTGTCAGAGGGTGTGGAGGGTGGAGAGAGAGGCTTTTTACTGTTCTATCCTTACCTCATCCACTTAGAATAGAAACAGATATATATCAATTTAAGTCTAAAACAAATAATCTAGAACATGGGCCAACTGACCCTTGCTGTTTTCTCTCTCATGAAAGTGAAAGTAAGTCATAGGGTGTGTAAGGGGGCGAAGGTTCTAGAAGCATTGTAGAATGTGTGGAGAAGAGATCGTTAAATAGGATGGCGAAAATGAGTATGTTAAGTATATATTCTTCCTAGCGACGTTCAATGGATGCGTGACACGGTCTGTATATGAGGATGTTCGGAGGGAGATGGATATGTTGGAGAGAAAATGTTTCAGGACAATGTGTGGTGTGAGGTGTTTCCATCAAGTAAGTGATAAAAGGATGAGAGAGATGTGTGGTGATTGGAAGAGTATGGTTGAGAGAACTGAGGAGGTTGTGCTGACATGGTTCGGACATATGGTGTGAGTGCAAGAGATTACACGACCAGTGAAAAGTCATCTTTTGGGAGACTCCAGAGCAGTCCACATATCCCTGCCGTTTGAGGTTGCGTATCCGTGAGTCGCCGGGGCCTTTAGAAATTGCCAAGGGGCCATTAAGGAGGATCGGTGACAGACACTTCGTCTGTGTGACTTATCGGTGCTGGTTCCTTCGTACACAAAGTACGGTATTCATGATGAATGGCATCACAAGGGAGAACTTGCTTGTTGAACCGAGCCTGCCGTCGTAATGTCTGTCATACTTATGAACCTAACTGTGGTTCGCTTGTAATCCCTTTATAGTACATAAATTGTCCACAGTATGGTGCAGTGGCGCTGCCATCTGGAACTGATTAGTGGCCCACTTGTAGATCATATGCGGCTCACATATGACCCACTTCTAGCCCTTTTGCAGTACACATGGATAAGAAATATAGTCTACTTCTGCTTCGTCTGTAGTCTACTTGTGGCACACCCACAACTCACTTCTGGTCCATGAATTGTCCACTCGTGGTCCGCCACCAATGATTTACCCGTTCATAGTCAGTTCATATCCCATCACTGGTCCATTTAACTCCCATTGGTAGTGAGCCAATGTTTATTTAAGGTTAGTCTTTGAAACATTTGTATATGACCCACGTACACTTCATCATTTGTCCATTATTGGACCAGTAGCGAACATTTAGTCCACTACTGGACTGGCAGCACCACCTAGCGGCTATAAACGATCATACAGTCAAGCGTCGGCTTCGCCGGGTTCCATTACCAGATCGTCTAACATTACCAAATTGATCCGATCTAATTCCCTTCCATACACCCTCCCCTGAGTTCCTTTTTCATTGCCCCTGAAATCACCCCTCTCTAATTCTTTAATTATTTTCCAGCCATCGCTATTCTCATAAAAAAGAAGAAATGAATCATCCCTTTCCTGGAAATTATTTATTGGGGGCAACAGAGAATGATCCAGGATAAAGGGGTAAATCCCGTGCTCGAGGCTCGTTTTCTGTTGGATTTATTCTTTCTTTCACAAGGGGAAACCCGTGCAGGTTTGCGAGTGACCTCTTTGTTCTGTTACCCGGAAAATAATAAGAGTCTGAAGCTTTTATGGTGCCAGGTGTTGCGCGTAGCTCGGTTTTATTCTGCGTTTCAGATAGATAAGTTTTATTCTAAATCGTATACTGTGAGTGTTGAAAAATGTTAAGCACTGGTACTCTGAGTTGTGCTTTCCCTTGTTGCTACGCAGCATTTCCGATTCTCTGTTGGTTTGTAGGCTTCATGTATCGCTTGTCTGCGGCTATGTTCGACGCCACGTGAGAGATATCTATACCTTCATGCCTGTTTCTACCCTGACCCTGGATAAGTGAGAGAGAGGGAGAGAGGAAGGGATAGGGACAAGGAGAACAAGAGGAAGAGGAGAAGTGCAGATAGAAAAAAGGAAGATAACATTGATAGATGGTTTCCATAGATTCACTCTGACAAATTCCTTAAAACCAACCATATTTCAGACAGCAATAGATGAATCCATCTTCCCAAAATACTGCAGTAATAGGCGCCATCCAACGTAGCTTGTCAATATACCGTATGGGCGACACAGGCTGGGCGGCCACATCCCTGGCATACACAACGAGAGAATAACAGAAGAGGGTCGACCGACCCACAGACCCTTCAGGCCAGTTATGAGAGACAACATATGGAGGGAGATATGGCTGCCACACTGTAAACACCCCGCGTCTCCCGTCTCCTCACCACCTACCTCAGACAGGTTATGAGAGACGGCATAACGACCCTTGAAGTTGTGGGTGGCGTGGCAACACACCTTCTCAACCCCATGACTCATTTTTCTGCGTTTGGTAAAATGGTCATGGTGACTTCATCCATCGGGGTCAGGTACGATAAGGTGAGCGGGGGGTCCTGTGTCCCGTAGGTGACTGATAATATCAGCAGTTTCTCCCAGGCACGTAGAGACAGGGTCTTCCCTCCCTCACAATAGGATACCTGTCTCTTACCTTTGACTACGGTATGTTTGTTTCCCCCTCTCATTACAGAATGCTCCTCCCTCTCACTATACAGCACATGTCCCTTCCTAAGTGCATAACGTATAAAACTTCCAGTATATCTGCCATTCCCTCACGTGCTTAATCAGAGTGTGGCAGTATATCCAGCCCCACTTGATCTTAAGCCCTTTTATGATTAATGAACTGATGACTATTATGACCTCCCAGTTCTGTAATCTCTGTTATGCTTCAGCTGTGTACTCTAAGCAGAATGGCTGCCCAGATTTAGTAAACAGTTTTTTAATCTCTTTATTTGTATATTCATGACACACACACACAATTATGACCCTTGGATCTAATGTCACCAAGGGTCTTACTGTAGAAGCAGAGGGGCGTGTCAGAGTATAAGGGCCACAAGCCACAATCCTGTTGGCCTGGGTAGAAGACGCTGCCAAACCATGTTACCTCTATATGGGCGTAAGTGTTTTCTCTTTATGGATCTTCCTATGCAATTTAATCTCTTATGGCCAATGTCTAGGTAGGATTACCGTCATTAAAGTAATTATCCAATTTTAATTCATCGTTCCATAATTTATCCGTTTTTTCCTATTTCTTTATTTTCTTCCTTTCTTGTTTCTCTCTCTCTCACACAAATCCCCCCTACCTCCTCACCCTCCTACCCCATTCTCCTCACCCTCTTCCTCCTCTTCCCATCTTCCTCACTCCACCGTATTGAACATAATGCAGTAAAATTCTCCATAAAACCTCGCTCAACTTGGGATAATGTGGGTGATGTACATTTTATGGAGTTAATTCGACGATTTCTCAAGACTTGCGAAATGCTTTGAGAAATATCGAGTATACTTCATTTCTGAGACTCAATGAAAGGTGTCGTAAAGTGTAGCGTTGGAAGGTAGTGTAAGGCAAGGAGGTGTAGTAAGGATGGAAGGATGTGAGGCAGGTGTAGTGAGAAGATGGTATATGGAAATAGGTGTAGTGAGGAGAGGATGGTGTATGGCGATAGGTGTAGTGAGGTGAGGATGGTGTATGGTAGAGAGGTGTAGGCAGGTGTAGTGTGGAGAGGAAGGTGATTGTCAGGGAGGTGTAGACAGTTGTACTGTGGAGAGGAAGGTGTAGGCAGGTGTAGTGTGGAGATGGAGGTGTAATTAGGAGGAGGAACCTTTGGTAAAGTGTGGTGTTAGAGAGGGTGTGGCGGATGGCAACAATGGACTATCTAGATTACCATAATCGTAAACAACAACAAGATTTTATGTTTGTAGAGCAGCGGCCGGTGTGTTGTTTATCTCTCCCCGTGGAGGAGAGAGAGAGAGAGAGAGAGAGAGAGAGAGAGAGAGAGAGAGAGAGAGAGAGAGAGAGAGAGAGAGAGAGAGAGACCCTAAGTTGGGAGAGCTTCTAACAGCATCTCTCTTCGAAATTCAGAGCTGCACAGATGAAATGGTTGTTGCTGATGAGGTGAAGTAGGGCCAGGAAAGAGATTGGTTCTGGGGGAAGGAGAGCTGGTGGGGTGCTAGGGTGTTGGCAATGGACCCTGATGGGAAACAGGAGGTGGGAATATGAAGGAAATGAGGCGATCTGGACACGCACAGATTATTAGCTGAGTTATTTAACGTCGGGATTTACATTTAATCCGATTTGTGTGGGAGGAATAGTGTCAGGGGGATGAATATTTATGGGGCGGATAACGTAGGGGAGACAGTCCAGAGGATGGTGGTGATGTTGATGGCTGCAGATGCAACGGCAAGTGCTGGTAGGGAATATCGTAGATAAGTTGATGGAGTCGAATAAAGCTAAGGACTTAGGTAAGTAGATACAGGACAGGTTAAGAATATTGCCAGGCTTGGATGAGTTGATAGGAAAGGTAAGGATGAGTTACTTGGACTTGGGTAAGTCAGTGTTTGAGAAGTGTAAAGTGTGAATAGGAAGATGTTGGTAGACTGAGGACTGGGATGGGTGAAGGTGAACTGAGGACAAATGCAAGGAGGAGGGGAAGGGCAGAAGATTGAATACGAGGGTTGGAAGGCAGGGACTATGTAAAAGGAATGACAAGACGGGAGTATGAGACAAAAATAGAGGAAAAGAAGGGAGCACAGAAAGCAATGATGGGATGGTAGAGGGGTAGAGGTGTTTTTAATGGGACCAGGGTTCGAGAGTGATATGGCTATCATGAAGTAAGAGGCGAGAGAAAAGAAGATTGACAAGAAAGAATCAGAAAGATATGAACGTGAGAGAAAGTTTAGGGGGCGTGATACTAAATGATGAAGGACGATAGATGGTGGACAGAGAGAGAGAGAGAGAGAGAGAGAGAGAGAGAGAGAGAGAGAGAGAGAGAGAGAGAGAGAGAGAGAGAGAGAGAGAGAGAGGTGGCTGATGGAACACGTAGATTAACACATTCCTGTCACCCTTTTTCAGGTAGGGCCACATCTCCCCCATCTAGTCTGACCGACCATGCCACAACCTCCCCACTCTCATGTAATCACCCCATCCTTTAAACCCAAGTTCTCCCCTTGGAAAATATTGGAAACATGTCATTAAATCGTTCGTTTGCTCACATGCGTCGGAATTTACAGAAGGACCTGACACTGATTTTCAGAAACCCTCTTTTGTTAAATATCACATCATATTATGTCGTATCTATTTGAATAATTCTATTTCTGGAGCTTCTTTTCTATCTATATAATTTTACCTCATCTCATTTTGCCCCCTACCTTATGTCATTGTGTCACTTCTTTCTCTCCTGTTTTTCTTTGCATATTCGTTCTATCACATTTTTATTTATTCAGTTGTTTCCCTTTTTATTCTTTTTCTCACAATTCGACTTCCTTTACTATCTCACTCAACCTATTTTATTCCTTCCTCTTTTTCCCTGCATAATCTCTACCTCTCACTCTTCCTCACCATTCACTCTGATTATCTCGCCTCTCCCTGAGTGTCTCTCCCACTCCTACTGCTTCTCCCGCACACTCTCCCACGACGCCGGCAGACTCTCATCAACATCACAGACTACCAGCAAGCTACTGAAGAGCACACGGGATGATGAGTCTTGCCCTCCTCATTTCCTGGTGTTCCCCCTCATAATTATGTGTTCTCTTTCCTACCACCTCCTCCTCCCGTTATTTCCTGTCCCTTCCACCCCTGACACTCCGCTAAGCTCCCCCGACCTTTTTCCAGGCACGGTTCAACCTCCTATAAGCTCATCTAAGCTCTTCACGTCTCCTCCAAGATTTCTCATTCTTCTCGAACCTCTTTCAGGATACCTCTAGTTCCTCCAACATCCTGCAAATTCCTGCAAGCTCCCCTAAGCTCACAAGAGTTCCTCAAAGCTTCTCCAACCTCTTAAAAGTTTCTTTAAGTTCCTCCAAACTCCTCATAATTCTTCGAAGCTTTTCCAACCCCCTTTGGTCTCCTATGGTGTCTTTTTAACCTCTCCCAAGATTCCATAAGCTCTTCCATGGTCTTTCGACCTCCTTCAAGCCTCTCCAACTTCCTCCCAACCTCCCCCACGCCCCTCACTCCACCACCCAATCAGTCGCGCCATCAAAACAACATAACATGAGGCAAAGACCTTTAGCCCTGATGGAAGGACGGCCACCCTCACATTCACCTTCTCACTCTCCCTCATTCTCTTTCCCTCCTCTCTCTCTCTCTCTCTCTCTCTCTCTCTCTCTCTCTCTCTCTCTCTCTCTCTCTCTCTCTCTCACACACACACACACACACACACACACACACACACACACACGCTCTTCCTGCCTCCATTATCATCCTTCTCTCTCTCTCTCTCTCTCTCTCTCTCTCTCTCTCTCTCTCTCTCTCTCTCTCTCTCAAACACCGCCCCAGACCAAAGTTAAGCCACTGCAGTGACGTTTGACCCTAATGGAATCTGGACGCTTGTCCTTAAGTGGGTGAAATTAACTGGTTAATTGCAATAAACACCGAGGCAAATTGGGAATAAAAATAGGTAGCTGTCATTAACTGTGGATCAGAATAAGGAAAAAATTTTCCTCAGGTTTCTTTCAAGAAAGAAGAATAAAGATCACGTTCTTTGCGGTTTCTGTCTAGAAAAAGAATATAGGTCAAGTTCTATTTTTCTGGGATCTGTCAAAAAAGGAGAATAATGAACAAGATTTTTTCTGGGGTCTGTCAAAAAAGGAGAATAATGAACAAGATTTTTTTTTTCGATTATCACGAAAAAAGGATAAGGACTAAACTAGATCAAGTCTCAGTCAAAGAGGAGATAAAAGGGCAAGTTTCTTCAGGTTTCTAATTCTTAGGGGAGAATAATGAACAAGTTCTTGTAGATTTCTGTCGTGAATGAAGAACAGAGTTGATTACTATGCTCTATAAGGGTACAGGGAGAGAACATCTTGACATTTCCAGAGTGTTTGGTGTAGCCTGAAGCCTCGACGTTACGTGTATATGCTTAAACTGGTTCATTAACGGGTCAGTGACACTGTGTGATTAAATCTTATCTTTTAGAATCTGTTTCCCAAGTCTTGTTCATCGTGAGTTGTGTAAAGCTGAGTAGAAAAAAAAACTCTCCTCTCTCTCTCTCTCTCTCTCTCTCTCTCTCTCTCTCTCTCTCTCTCTCTCTCTCTCTCTCTCTCTCTCTCTCTCTCTCTCGTTTGGGGAAAAAATTTAAAAAAAACCCCCTTTTTTTTTTTTTTCCCCCCCTTCCCCCCCCTTCTTTTTCCCCTTCCTTTTTAACCCCTTTTTTTTCCCCCCAATTTTTTAATTTTTTTTTTAAATTTTTTTAAAAAAAAAAAAATTTTTTTTTTAAAAATTTTTAAAAAAAAAAAAAAAAAAAAAAAAAAGGGGGGGGGGGAAAAAAGGGGGGGGGGGGGGGGGAGGGGGGGGGGGGGGGGAAAAAAAAGGGGGGGAAAGGGGGAGGGGGGGGGGGGGGGGAAAAAAAAGAGAGAGGGGGGGGGGGGGGGGAAAAAAAAAAAAAAAAAAAAAAAAGGGGGGGGGGAAAAAAAGGGGGGAAAAAAAAAGGGGGGGGGGGAAAAAAAAAAAAAAAAAAAAAAAAAAAAAAAAAAAAAAAAAAAAAAAAAAAGGGGGAAAAGGGGAAAAAAAAGGGGGAAAAGGGGGAAAGGGGGGGAAAAAAAGGGGGAAAAAAAAAAAGGGGGGGGGGGGGAAAAAAAAAAAAAAGGGGAAGAAAAAAAAAAGGGGGGGGGGTTTTAATTTTGGGGGGGAAATTTTCCCCCCTTTTTTTAAAAATTTTTTAAACCAAATTTTTTTTTTTTCCCCCCAAAAAATTTTTTTTTTTTTAAAAATTTTTAAAAAAAAAAAATTTTTTTAAATTTTTTTTTTTTTTTTTGGGGGGGGGGGGGGGGGGAAAAAAGGGGAAAAAAAAAGGGGGGAAAAAAAAAGGGAAAAAAAAAAAGGGAAAAAAAGGGGGGGAAAGGGGAGGGGGGGAAAAAAAAAAAAAAAAAGGGGGGGGAAAAAAGAAAAAAAAGGGGGGAGGGGGGGGGGGGGAAAATTCCCCTTTTTTTTTAAAACCCCCCCCGGGGGGGGTTTTTTTTTTTTAAAAAAAAATTTTTTTTCCCTTTTTTGTTTTTGAAAAAAAAAATTTTTATTTTTTTTAAAAAAATTTTTTAAATTTTTTTTTTTAAAATTTTTAAAAAAAATTTTTTTTTTTTTTTTTTTTTTTTTAAAAATTTTTAAATTTTATTTTATAAAAATTTTTTTTAAAAAATTTTTTTTTTTTTTTTTTAAAAATAAAAATTTTTTTTAAAAAAAATTTTTATTTAAAATTTAAATTAAATTATATAAAAATTTATTTTTTTTTTTAAAAAATTTTTTTAAATTTTTTTTTAAAATTATATTTTTAAAAAATTTTTAAAAAAAAATTTTTTTTTTTTTATATATTTTTTAAAAAAAAAAAATTTTTATAAAAAAAAAAATTTTTTTTTATATATAAAAAAATTTTTTTTTTTTAAAAAAATTTTTTTAAAAATTTTTTTTAAAATTTTTGGTTTTTTTGGTTTCTGGGAAAAAAAAAAAAGGGGTTTTTTTAAAAAAAAATTTTTTTTAAATTTTTAAAAAAAATTTTTTTTTTTTTTTTTGGGGGGAAATTTTTTGACCCTACATCTTTAATGAGTAGGGCACAAAATGTGGCTCATCTACTGAGAGCTGTGCATAACGTATTACAGTTATTGTATGTTGAAAACCCAAAACCCCCCCAACCCCCCCCACGATTTTAAATAAAAATACCCCCGTGTCCCTTTTTGGGTTAGCTTCAGGGGGAACGGGTTTATGCAGCCGCAAACCGATGGCTTCCAGTCACTTCTACCCTCAATCCGTGACGCATCCCATGACGCAGGCATTCTTCAACACACACCCACCCACACACACCCACACACGCACAAACACACACACACATATACACACACACCACTCCCAAAACACCCCACGCCCCTTTTTCTCTCTTCTCTCTCTCTTTTCTCCTCTCTCTTCTCTCTCTCTCTCTCTCTCTCTCTCTCTCTCACTGAGAAGCGTGTGGGTGGTACGCCTCGCTCTCTATCTTCCCACCTCAATCGACAGAGGTGTGAGTGCGGATGGACGGACATACGCAGAAACTCCGAACGTTGGTGAACGTGAGGAGGAGCAGGAGGGAGAACGTAAGGCTGGTCTGAAGGTCAGGAGGTGAACGTAAAGTCGGCACAGCTGAGAACGGAGGTAGAACACGATCTCAGTGACGTGGTGTGACTAGTGAAAGTGTAATTTGAAGCTTGTTAAGAGTACGTATCCTTATGGCTCATACCCAGCCGTGTTGGTAGATAGTATGGGAGACATTCCATGACTAGAACACGAACTTTCACTGCACCCATCCCCTAAATAAGATGGACGAAGCCCATGCATTATGTATATCTTATGCACAAGACTTCATTCAAGAGGGAATCTAAACAACGTTCACGCCGTAGACTGGGAGAAGATACAATGTTGTGTGTATTTAGACGAAAGCATTCCAGGAAGCATTCCAGGAAGCATTCCAGGAAACATTTGACGGCCTTTGTTCATAGTCTTCCCGTTATCTGCTGTGAACTGGACGGATCCAGACCACACCCCCAACTCTGTCGCAGCTTCGTCATCAAGACGCATCTTTCCTACTCTCCTTTTGTTTTCTGAGTCTTGCTTCTTCAGGTTGTTTCTCTTCCTTTAGCCTTCGTTACCCTCTTGCTACTGTCAATCTAGATCAACTCGAACGTCATCGTCTCAGTTTGTCTGCCTTTCTAAATGTATTTCTTTCCTCCATTAATACATTTGTTTCGATCTTCTCCTCCCACGTTCCACTGCTTATTCTCCAACCATTTCCTCCAGGCAACACGTCTTTGGGACCCCACACTCCTCCTTCACTACCTACAACCTACTCCACCCTCCCATTAATGTCTGTGGCCTCTAACTTTCCCCCACTGCCCAGGTGACGTCACATACCATTGTTACCAGCCTGGGGGTACGGGCGTAGAATAATAGCACATGTATCAGCGTTTCTGGGAATACATGGAAGCATATATGTATATAGATATCCATGAATATACACATACATGAAACATGGTAAAATACAAGCATCGAAACATAAGTCATGTATGGATATCAGTGTAAGTGTTTACATTCATATATATGACTCGTCACACCTCCTTTGTTTACAGTCCTTAAACGTTTAAGTATTCCACGCCCACAACCCAAGCCCTTGACCTTCCACGCCCATAACATTCGCCCCTTCCCTTCCACGTTTACAGCCTGTGCCCTTTCCCTTTCTCGCCCACAACCCAAGTACCCTCTCTACCATACCTACAATGATATCTTATTACACCACAAACCCCAGCTGATGTTCTGTACTGCCACAGCCATCACCTACATTACCATACCCAAACATCACACTCCCCACGAACACCTAAAGCTTCCTCCCATATCAATGGGAGGGGCAGCCTCCACACAACCCCTCCCACAGCTCCCTTCCCACTAAGGTGAGGGCCAGAGGCTTGAGTTCTGGCACTAAAAAACCTATTGACGTCACCCAGTCAACACTGGAAGTGAGTGCTGGATCCTGATGTTGACTAGTGGCTAACATTACTCTCCCTCTCATACTCCCACCACTCACCATCATCCATTATCATCCCCTCCACCTCCCTCTCCCTCTCACACTCCCACCACCCACTATCATCCATCATCATCCCCTCCTTATCCCTCTCACACTCCCACCACTCACCATCATCCATTATAATCCCCTCCACCTCTCTCTCCCTCTCACACTCCCACCACTCACCATCATCCCCTCCATCTCCCTCTCTTTATCACCCCAACACTCATACACCCTACTATCCAAAGTTTCTCCCTATCTCTCGGTGCTCGTGTCTCTCACCCTCTCCCCTCATGTCTTCCCTTCATTACCTCTCCTTCTCGTACAAGTTCCCTTTAGTTTTTACTTCCACATACATGTTATTACGCTTCTAATAATCCGGAGTTCTTGTAATCTCACTTTGACCCTTCCTTGGGTTCTTTGCTGTTCCAAGAATCCTCCACAGACGCACAATTCCTGGAGGAACAAAGGAATTCGTGGAAGACCATAGACGACCCTATAGCGAAATTTCAAAATCATCGGAGATAATGAAGTGGCAGAATGTACTACGGTGGAGAGGATGGTATAGGAGGCGAGAGAGAGAGAGAAAGAGGAGAAGATGAGAAAGATACGGAGGAGAGAATGGGGGAGTGAGAGGAAGATAATTTACGACATACCATGCAGGGAAGAGAGAGAGAGAGAGAGAGAGAGAGAGAACGTTTTTACCCCGCTGAGAACGTTTTTACCCCGCTGAGAACGTTTTTACCCCGCTGAGAACGTTTTTACCCCGCTGAGAACGTTTTTACCCCGCTGAGAACGTTTTTACCCCGCTGAGAACGTTTTTACCCCGCTGAGAACGTTTTTACCCCGCTGAGAACGTTTTTACCCCGCTGAGAACGTTTTTACCCCGCTGAGAACGTTTTTACCCCGCTGAGAACGTTTTTACCCCGCTGAGAACGTTTTTACCCCGCTGAGAACGTTTTTACCCCGCTGAGAACGTTTTTACCCCGCTGAGAACGTTTTTACCCCGCTGAGAACGTTTTTACCCCGCTGAGAACGTTTTTACCCCGCTGAGAACGTTTTTACCCCGCTGAGAACGTTTTTACCCCGCTGAGAACGTTTTTACCCCGCTGAGAACGTTTTTACCCCGCTGAGAACGTTTTTACCCCGCTGAGAACGTTTTTACCCCGCTGAGAACGTTTTTACCCCGCTGAGAACGTTTTTACCCCGCTGAGAACGTTTTTACCCCGCTGAGAACGTTTTTACCCCGCTGAGAACGTTTTTACCCCGCTGAGAACGTTTTTACCCCGCTGAGAACGTTTTTACCCCGCTGAGAACGTTTTTACCCCGCTGAGAACGTTTTTACCCCGCTGAGAACGTTTTTACCCCGCTGAGAACGTTTTTACCCCGCTGAGAACGTTTTTACCCCGCTGAGAACGTTTTTACCCCGCTGAGAACGTTTTTACCCCGCTGAGAACGTTTTTACCCCGCTGAGAACGTTTTTACCCCGCTGAGAACGTTTTTACCCCGCTGAGAACGTTTTTACCCCGCTGAGAACGTTTTTACCCCGCTGAGAACGTTTTTACCCCGCTGAGAACGTTTTTACCCCGCTGAGAACGTTTTTACCCCGCTGAGAACGTTTTTACCCCGCTGAGAACGTTTTTACCCCGCTGAGAACGTTTTTACCCCGCTGAGAACGTTTTTACCCCGCTGAGAACGTTTTTACCCCGCTGAGAACGTTTTTACCCCGCTGAGAACGTTTTTACCCCGCTGAGAACGTTTTTACCCCGCTGAGAACGTTTTTACCCCGCTGAGAACGTTTTTACCCCGCTGAGAACGTTTTTACCCCGCTGAGAACGTTTTTACCCCGCTGAGAACGTTTTTACCCCGCTGAGAACGTTTTTACCCCGCTGAGAACGTTTTTACCCCGCTGAGAACGTTTTTACCCCGCTGAGAACGTTTTTACCCCGCTGAGAACGTTTTTACCCCGCTGAGAACGTTTTTACCCCGCTGAGAACGTTTTTACCCCGCTGAGAACGTTTTTACCCCGCTGAGAACGTTTTTACCCCGCTGAGAACGTTTTTACCCCGCTGAGAACGTTTTTACCCCGCTGAGAACGTTTTTACCCCGCTGAGAACGTTTTTACCCCGCTGAGAACGTTTTTACCCCGCTGAGAACGTTTTTACCCCGCTGAGAACGTTTTTACCCCGCTGAGAACGTTTTTACCCCGCTGAGAACGTTTTTACCCCGCTGAGAACGTTTTTACCCCGCTGAGAACGTTTTTACCCCGCTGAGAACGTTTTTACCCCGCTGAGAACGTTTTTACCCCGCTGAGAACGTTTTTACCCCGCTGAGAACGTTTTTACCCCGCTGAGAACGTTTTTACCCCGCTGAGAACGTTTTTACCCCGCTGAGAACGTTTTTACCCCGCTGAGAACGTTTTTACCCCGCTGAGAACGTTTTTACCCCGCTGAGAACGTTTTTACCCCGCTGAGAACGTTTTTACCCCGCTGAGAACGTTTTTACCCCGCTGAGAACGTTTTTACCCCGCTGAGAACGTTTTTACCCCGCTGAGAACGTTTTTACCCCGCTGAGAACGTTTTTACCCCGCTGAGAACGTTTTTACCCCGCTGAGAACGTTTTTACCCCGCTGAGAACGTTTTTACCCCGCTGAGAACGTTTTTACCCCGCTGAGAACGTTTTTACCCCGCTGAGAACGTTTTTACCCCGCTGAGAACGTTTTTACCCCGCTGAGAACGTTTTTACCCCGCTGAGAACGTTTTTACCCCGCTGAGAACGTTTTTACCCCGCTGAGAACGTTTTTACCCCGCTGAGAACGTTTTTACCCCGCTGAGAACGTTTTTACCCCGCTGAGAACGTTTTTACCCCGCTGAGAACGTTTTTACCCCGCTGAGAACGTTTTTACCCCGCTGAGAACGTTTTTACCCCGCTGAGAACGTTTTTACCCCGCTGAGAACGTTTTTACCCCGCTGAGAACGTTTTTACCCCGCTGAGAACGTTTTTACCCCGCTGAGAACGTTTTTACCCCGCTGAGAACGTTTTTACCCCGCTGAGAACGTTTTTACCCCGCTGAGAACGTTTTTACCCCGCTGAGAACGTTTTTACCCCGCTGAGAACGTTTTTACCCCGCTGAGAACGTTTTTACCCCGCTGAGAACGTTTTTACCCCGCTGAGAACGTTTTTACCCCGCTGAGAACGTTTTTACCCCGCTGAGAACGTTTTTACCCCGCTGAGAACGTTTTTACCCCGCTGAGAACGTTTTTACCCCGCTGAGAACGTTTTTACCCCGCTGAGAACGTTTTTACCCCGCTGAGAACGTTTTTACCCCGCTGAGAACGTTTTTACCCCGCTGAGAACGTTTTTACCCCGCTGAGAACGTTTTTACCCCGCTGAGAACGTTTTTACCCCGCTGAGAACGTTTTTACCCCGCTGAGAACGTTTTTACCCCGCTGAGAACGTTTTTACCCCGCTGAGAACGTTTTTACCCCGCTGAGAACGTTTTTACCCCGCTGAGAACGTTTTTACCCCGCTGAGAACGTTTTTACCCCGCTGAGAACGTTTTTACCCCGCTGAGAACGTTTTTACCCCGCTGAGAACGTTTTTACCCCGCTGAGAACGTTTTTACCCCGCTGAGAACGTTTTTACCCCGCTGAGAACGTTTTTACCCCGCTGAGAACGTTTTTACCCCGCTGAGAACGTTTTTACCCCGCTGAGAACGTTTTTACCCCGCTGAGAACGTTTTTACCCCGCTGAGAACGTTTTTACCCCGCTGAGAACGTTTTTACCCCGCTGAGAACGTTTTTACCCCGCTGAGAACGTTTTTACCCCGCTGAGAACGTTTTTACCCCGCTGAGAACGTTTTTACCCCGCTGAGAACGTTTTTACCCCGCTGAGAACGTTTTTACCCCGCTGAGAACGTTTTTACCCCGCTGAGAACGTTTTTACCCCGCTGAGAACGTTTTTACCCCGCTGAGAACGTTTTTACCCCGCTGAGAACGTTTTTACCCCGCTGAGAACGTTTTTACCCCGCTGAGAACGTTTTTACCCCGCTGAGAACGTTTTTACCCCGCTGAGAACGTTTTTACCCCGCTGAGAACGTTTTTACCCCGCTGAGAACGTTTTTACCCCGCTGAGAACGTTTTTACCCCGCTGAGAACGTTTTTACCCCGCTGAGAACGTTTTTACCCCGCTGAGAACGTTTTTACCCCGCTGAGAACGTTTTTACCCCGCTGAGAACGTTTTTACCCCGCTGAGAACGTTTTTACCCCGCTGAGAACGTTTTTACCCCGCTGAGAACGTTTTTACCCCGCTGAGAACGTTTTTACCCCGCTGAGAACGTTTTTACCCCGCTGAGAACGTTTTTACCCCGCTGAGAACGTTTTTACCCCGCTGAGAACGTTTTTACCCCGCTGAGAACGTTTTTACCCCACTGAGAACATTTTTAAGGCTCGTCTGACAACCTACCGTGAACGATGAAGGAAACGATCATGTTGAAGTTATACGTTTTTTTTTTTTTGAGGTAAAACGCAAGGTTTAAGGAGGTAAGTCGTACCTGTTAACAGTACCTGGTACCTAGTTGGTTAGTACCTGAGGCTGGGAGACGTAAGACAAATATAACGTGATCCTACTCTCTCTCTCTCTTTCTCTCTCTCTCTCTCTCTCTCTCTCTCTCTCTCTCTCTCTCTCTCTCTCTCTCTCTCTCTCTCTCTCTGCAGCGCCGCCACCAGCCTACCGTCGCCTGGACTCTAATATCCAATAAGAAACATTTCCTCATCTTCCTTCCAGTCTTGTTTGTGACCTGTCCAATATATTGTAACACCCGCACACCCGCTCCTGGGACTAACATCCCCAGACACTGATATTTATCATATTAGAAGTAGAGGGATAATGATACGTGTCGCAACCCGGCGTCAAGGGCAAGATCCAGTGAGCAATATTGTCTTCCCTACATTAGGAAACGACACTCGCTAGTATCATGATTAGTTAGTTTTGCTGTAGAAGAACGTCCGTCAGGGCGAGAACTATACTCGTAGATATCATGATGTTAGAACCTGTAGGAGTTCTACTCTGGGGGAATTATATCTTCTTTATCTCGTCTGTTTGGGAAGGAGTTAACTGAGAGAGTCAATGGGAGTCATTTGGCTGCCTACCTCTCCTATACCACATTCCCTCAAACCTTCAAGTTACTACTTTGTTCCATCTACCCAGCTCACCTCTCTCTCTCTCTCTCTCTCTCTCTCTCTCTCTCTCTCTCTCTCTCTCTCTCTCTCTCTCTCTCTCTCTCTCTCTCTCTCTCTCTCTCTCTCAGTTGCCCTACTCTTGCACCTTTTACCTCTGTCTCTCTCCCTCAGTTGCCCTCCTCGTGCACCCTTTACCTCTCTCTCTCTCTCTCTCTCCAACATCTCCCTCAGTTGCCCTCCTCGTGCACCTCTCCCTTTTCACAGAGCCTGCAATTTAGAACCACCTGGGGGAATGTACTCTAGATTTGGGAACAGCTAATTAAATGCATAGTTAATGAAGTATGACTAATAGATCAAAGGTGGCAATGTGGCTGTACAGGACGTGGGAAGTGAAAAAGTGGTGCGGTGGTGTGGTGGTCTTTGGGGTCTGTGGTGGTGATGATGGTCTGTGGTTCATTAACGTCAAGCAGGACTAACTGACGCGTCCAAAACTACGTCATGTTTTACGGCATAACACAGTAATGTCGTCCTAGACACATGCTCATTACGTCCTAATACTGTCCACAGACTCGTAAGGTCAAACAATGCTATACTTCTCCACAAAATACCACAGAACTCTGATACTCACAACACATTGTGATAGATAAACTAACTTGAACAGCGATATTCAGAGGTACTTAACACTCTTCAGCACAATCCACCACATTCCAGCATCACCCAGCGCGATGCAGTAGACACGACCCAGCCATATAAAGAGCTGTGATAGAGTAACTACACTTCGTAAAACCGAGAGGAAATACAGTAGCCTGTGTAACCGCTGTACATTGCCTCTTAAAGATTTCATCATTTCTGCCTGCAAGTGCCAGTCTTCCTGTTTCGTGCCTTTCCTTCATCTCTGCCTTTATCTGTTTTCCTTCGACTATTCATTCTCTTGTTTCCTTCACGTCTCTAAATACATCGTTTCCCATTTCAGTTTCACTTTTCTAACTTATCTATATATATATGCCTTCTTTACTCCATTCGTTTCCGTCTCCTGTTTCATACTTTCAGTCCTTCCTTTTCCTTCTTATTTTCCTCTCACTTCACTTTATAATATATTCGTTTTCTAAAGCCAGACTCCACATCCCGTTCTCCCTCCCACACTCCTAGTGTTCTTCCTCCCACACTCCCAGTATCCTCCCTTCCCACACACACACACACACACACACACACACACACACACACACACACACACACACCCTACACTCTTCCTTCCACAGTCCCCAGCGTTCTCCCTCCCACACTCCCTAGCGTTCTCCCTCCCACACACACCCCTACACGCTTCCTTCCACAGTCCCCATCACCCTTCCTCCCCTCTCGCAGCACTTCCTCCCACTCTCCCTCCACCTCTGCTGATGATACTAAACTAATTAGAAACCTTCCCGTGAGACGGAAGACTTGCATCACTGAATTACTAATGGAGGAATTTGTTGAATATGGAGGAAGCCTGATTGCCTCCAAGTTGTCTTAATTAGTCGCATTACTGACCCTGTCTGGAGGAGGTGACTGAGGGATGGAAGACTGTGTTGCTCCGGCCCGCGTTCTGTTGCATTGTGCTGTTCTGTGTTGCATTGTGTTCCTCTGGGCTGTTTTACTGTATTATGTTGTTTTCATTTGTACTGTATTGCTCTGTGCTGTAGTATATTCTATTGTCGTGTTCCGTGTTGCAGAGTGTTCCTTTGGGCTGTATTCTACCGTCCTGAGTCGCTTTGTATCACATTGTATCCCTCTTTGCTGCGTTTTACTGTATTATGTTGTTCTGTGTTGTAATGCACTGCATTGTTTTCCTTCGTGATTTAGTGTGTTTTGTTGTGTTGTGTCTTGAGTTCTATGTTCTTTTGTGTTGGACTAGAATCTAAGGCACAGATTAGAATGACGCCATGCTCATTTTCGATGTATGTCGGAGTGTCATAGGTAAGTTTATGTAAATAAGTCCTGTGTAGGTTTGTGTAGGCATATCATATGTAGATTTACGGGGGTATGTATGTAGATACTCTATGTAAAGGTGCTTTGTGTCTAGGTTACGTAGACATGGCTTATGTAGATTTACGTGTCACACGTACGTTTATGTAGGGAATATATATGTAGTTTCATGTGGAAGCTGTGTGTGTGCGTGTGTGTGTGTGTGCGTGTGTGTGTGTGTGTGTGTGTGTGTGTGGCTTATGTTGGAGTTGTGTGAGGGGATGTATGTTGTCTTTAAGTGTGCAAGCGAAAGGCACTATGCTGACGCCACGCCTCAAGGTCTCATGGTGTATGGGAGAACGGTCCTCACCTCCCACTCTCTCCCATGCTATCTTGTACCTCGATGCTCCTCTTCCTTCTTCTGCTCTCTCTCTCCTCCTTTCCCGCTCGCTTCTTCCCCAACACTCCTTTCTATGCTCTTTCTCCGCCCTCTTTCTTTCACTGGGAATGCACGAACGTCAATACCATAATTATGAATTGCGGATCATATCGACAGCAGCTGGGAGAACTTGCAGCCCGCTTGCAATGGAAACTGTTGCAAGACAAACGAGGATAAATTTGCATTCCGCTCCAACACAAATAATTGTCCTCTGGAACGAACTTGGGCCATTACCTGCGGAGGGTTGTGGTAGGAGAGAGAGAGAGAGAGAGAGAGAGAGAGAGAGAGAGAGAGAGAGAGAGAGAGAGAGAGAGAGAGAGAGAGAGAGATTGCTATTCAGGACAGCAAAATTCAGGACACTGGATGGGTCACTTCAGTGAAGGATTCTAAATTCTGCTGAGGCGCCTGGAGAAGGTATTCATATCTCGAAAAATGATGTCCTTTATTCCATTTCGTCGCTGATACGCGACCAGCAGACAAAAGGTATAAAAGTGTTTTCATTGTCAAACCTAATATGAATATGTTACATGTAGTGAATATTTAAACGCGACACAGAGGAGATGCCAAGTGACAGGAGAAGGGAAAGGTGAGAGGGAATGTGTTCTATTGGTATCATTATTCATGATAATGATGTATAAGGCTCGTGTGGCTGATACAGAGAGACGCGAGGTAATTCCATACCCAGATGGTGATGGGAGAAACCTGTAAGGGGAAGAAGACTTAGTAATACTGTGAGAAAGAGAATTTATTTAAGCTGATAGATGAATGTACGTGTAAAGCTAAGTGTTGTTTAAACTCTTGAGTGCGACGGTACGACCCTAGAGCACGACAGCACGACCCTAGAACACGACGGTACGTTCCTTTAGGACTACGGTACGTCCCTAGAGTACAAAGTTACGTTACTATCCTGAAGCACGACCGTACGACCACTGAGGACGACTGCGTGACCAATAAGCACAAAAGTACGACATTTGAGCGCGACGGCACAACTCTTGTGGACTGTAGCCTTCCCTTTGGATCGACCCTAGTAGTTCCCTTAGCTATGAATTCATTAGAATATTCATTTATATTAATCAAGTAATTCACAGAGTCTCTATTTTTGTAAATAGAGGAAAACTTATCTTATATTTGCCGTGTAGCTGAATATCAACTTTTACTCAAACTGAAAAGTTAAAAGGGGAAAAAAAGGTGCATGTTTGTATGAAGTTATTCAATCACAGTTTTAAAGAGAGTTGGAAACGGTTTGGCGGGTGGCAGTTCAACGGGTCACTTGGGAGTGAATTGAACGTGGGGTCATGTTGGGTCACGGGTTATGTACCCGACCCGCTTGACCCGAGAGCGGGGTCAAGATGAGTCTAATCTGAGATTTCGTTGGTCTGAAATTTCGTACAGCAGTCACCAAAACCAAAGTCACCCACAGACGACACCAGCCGTCACCACCACAGTCAGCCACACACACCAACCACCACCACAGACAGCCACAGACACCAACCAACCCCACCACCACCATAGCTAACCATAGACACCAACCACCATCACCACTTTTAGCCACAGACGACACCAACCATAACCAACACAACCTACAGATACCAGCCACTACCACCAAAGTCAACTACAGAGCTTTTACACCCATCTTAAGCAGCAGCTTGTTCAGTGTGTGTGTATGTATGTGTGTGTGTGTGTGTGTGTGTGTGTGTGTGTGTGTGTGTGTGTGTGTGTGTGTGTGTGTATGTGTGTGTGTGTGTGTGTGTGTGTGTGTGTGTGTGTGTGTGTGTGTGGAGCAAACGTCCCACTCATCACTGTAACTTCCTTGAAAATTTTGAATGAAGTTCACATCATATGACTCAAGTTTGTTTGTCTTGGCTTCAAAAAGACGACTTAAACCACATTTCATCAGGTGAGTTTTGTAACCTGGCTTTTTTCAAAACGATGTCATCAGTTACATTTTTGGTGCTGAAGTTTCAGCACATAATCAAGTGGTTTGATGACCTGCCTCATCTTCCTATAAGTGAAGGTTATCAACATTGACATAGGAAGATGGAAGACTTCCTAGGTAAGGTGAAAGTTACAAGAAGTTACTGTAAGTTACAGTGCAGACGTTGACTGAATCATTAATTCTAAATCTCGTATCCTTCACTTTTTTTCGGTGAATACGGAAGAAGGGGAAATGTTTGTCTTGCGAAGATCTGTCATTATGGAACTTTTGTTGTTCAGGTATATCTTTCCTCCAAGACGCTGAGGCAGACCTCTCTCTCTCTCTCTCTCTCTCTCTCTCTCTCTCTCTCTCTCTCTCTCTCTCTCTCTCTCTCTCTCTCTCTCTCTCTCAGGCATCTGGCAATTAATCTAATCTTGCTGCAGTTCTACAAACACATACACATCTTCCCTCCATCACCCTAAATTCAGCTCTGGTCTTCCCCCAGTTCCCAGACACATGTACCTCACACAGATACATCTTTGTGTGGACGACGGTTCCCAAAGCTCACCAGAGATGTACCCTCTTCAGCCCCTCACCACCGACGCCAGACACAAGTTTAGTCAGACTAAAAACAATCCATTATTGTCAACTGTCAGACATGACGGTTGAAAAATCCGTTGCGGCCGTTAGTTTGTCCTGACCAGATAAGATGGTTCTTGTGTGTGTGTGTGTGTGTGTGTGTGTGTGTGTGTCTGTGTGTTGTTCTTGCTGACAAAGTTTCCCCTGTCAGGCAGCGACTTACGAACGGACGTACAGACGGATAAATATATGAAAGATACACACATATAAATGGAATCAAACAGATTGGTCAACAAACATGTTTAGGGCAGATGGGAACACAGATAACCCTACTGACGTTTTGAATGATGACAAACTAGACGGCTAATAACACATTGGTATGATAGATGAACCGATAGATACTGAGAGTTGTACGGCCTTTATATATACAGAAGATAAAAGAAATATCTACAAACGATACGGAAACCGAATTCAATCCCTCTGTCCGTATGTTGTGATGTAATTTTTTTTTCTGTATTCACCACAGCTTAACTCCTCCCACTACAGGCTCTGTTCTGTCACCTGGGCCCAGATCGTCAGCCGCAGGAATCAACGAGACTGACTCTTACAATAGTGGTGATCCTATGACCGTCGAAACCAGAATATACGGACAGATTTATACATCAAACGGTAGCTTTATATTTCCACTTTGTATATGGTGCAATCACTGTGCACGCTGTCGACGGACAGGGGGAAAAAATAGTTCGATACGTTGATGAGTTATTAAGCTTGGTAACGAAGGGGAAATTAACCCAGATCATGGATGATTGTTGAAAGAACCCTAATGACCTTGTTAGAATGAGCTCTCTTTCTTTTATGAATGATCCGCTTAGACCTTTCCTCTTTTTTTTTTTTACTGCTACCGTTAGAGTGGGCGGTCGGACGTGTTACAACACCCGATGTGGTTCTTTTAGAGTACAAGGTACACATCGCTCCAGTGACAGCCTCTGCCACCGCAACAGTTAGCCAAGGTGTGTAGAAATACCTTAAGGGGTTGGAGGAAAATGGTTCCATCTCTTTCAGAGAGATCTATCATTCTGGTGTTAGCTATGTTATCAAGTCAATAGTAACTATCCTTCAGTTGTGTGATGGATAAAAGAATGGTCATTAATTTAAAAACGGAATAAAGAGAAAATGTAAGAGTAATAAGTTGCAGAAGGAACCATTAACATGTCTCACTACGACTGACAACATTATGCATAATGTGTTTGACGTTAAAAGTGCACCCAAGTGGATTCACTGTAGTGGAGACATTAGTCTCTGTTTCAGATTATGTTGGAGTCAGATTTTTCTCCTCCGTAAAGAATCTCGTAGGAACAAGTTTCTCAAACCGTAATGATGGCGGTGGCCTCAGCAAATGGGACACCCAAAACCTTCTTTACATTTGTCTGAAGTTTTGACTAAAGTTCTGATCATCTTCCACAATCTTCAGTGAGGCTCTTCCCCTCACAGTGTGAGAGGACTTGGGTAAGAGGGTAAGGTCCAGTAGCGTAGTACTCCCGTGGTGTGAGTCTGTATATAGTGACCCCTCAGAAAGGTGGGAAGGTGCCAGGCATTAACGAGGGTGTCCGGGTCGCCAGGAGTTGGGAGGATGTCTGGCATTAATGAGAGAGAGAGAGAGAGAGAGAGAGAGAGAGAGAGAGAGAGAGAGAGAGAGAGAGAGAGAGTTGCCAGGTCCAGTATTAATGAGAGAATGTGTCCTGAGGAGGAGGGAATGTGGCCGGCCGGCAATACTTAGCCAGTGTACTCCAGCAGGAGGTGAGAAGGTGTCCTTCATTAATGAGGACCTATGTATGTGCCACCAGGAGGTCGGAGGGTGGTCGGCATTACAATATATGGGGTATGTAGGTCACGAAGAAGGGAGACACGACCGTCTTTATATAAGTGACGAGCTGGAGATACAGAAGTCAGAGAGTTGTGTACAATTAGATTGTGATGACTCTGACATCTCTAAGGGGACCAGTAAACACACACATGGCTTCATCAGTCGTCCTGTCTGTTATATTATGGAGATTTGCTGTATATGTATCCTGTGGAACGCTGCTCATCTCATGTGATACGTGATTAAGCCAAAGCCTTAACCTGCAGTGTGAATATCTGGTGAGGAATGAAAGGTTACTATGGATATACTTGAAAAAAGTGCTTGAGAATAATTTGTCAAAATCTTAGTTGTAACTGAAGGAATAGTTTTGTTTAGTTCGTTCTATTGCACAGAGTATTGATCAGGTGGATGAAGAGGCCAGAGATACTGGACGAGGTGGAGGATACATGAGAAAGACGTGGAGGTGTTTGCGCTGGGAGATAAGATGAATATACTGACATGAGGAAGAGATGTTTTAGAAGGGACAGGTTGAAGAGTAGGGGCAGTCACGTTTGTAAAAGAAGGAAAAGTCATATATATTCAGGAATCAAGAGTCAAAGTGAGAGATAGAGAAAGACAGAGGGGGGTGGGTAAGGGAGGGCAGACAAACAGACGGTCAGACAGACAGACAGACAGACAGACAGACAGGCAAATAACTGATTCATAAGCAAAAGAAATGTAGTTGCGAATGAGGTAGAGTTAAAATACGAAAAATCTGAACTATGTATGTATATATTAGATACTGTATCAGATACAAAGAAATGAAAAAAAAGACTTTTGAAACAGCTACAGTGGTTCACGAGTCACTGCCTCAATTGGGACCTGTGGAAGGGATATTTATAACCTTAAAGCCTGAGGCTTTGCTTAACATAGGTTTCTGGGTCAACCAACAGTGACGTAACAAAGGATTCTGTCTTTCACTTTGCGTCCCCTCTGTTTGGAGCAGAATGAACAGTTTCTGGTTGTGTCAGGGACTGAACAACCAGCTTCTGGTTGTTTGGGGGCTGAACGACCAATCTAATAGTTGTTTATGGGTTGAACACTTGCTTTCTGGATCTTAGGGGGCTGGTCGACCAGTTCTTGAATTTTGGTGGTTAACCGACCACCTTCTGGATGGTTTAGAGCTGGACGACCAGCTTTTGGATGTGTTTAGGGCTAAACGACCATATGCAGGAGTATGGGTTGGTGGGCGGCTGCTTTTTTCTTGCAATAGGTAAGAGTTAGGACACTGCGATAAATTTTAACATTTTGTCTCCAAAAAATATCCTTTAGGAAATCTAAAACGAGGGCGAAATACGAAAAAAGAAAAAGCACTATTGCGCAAAGATACCAAGGTTTATATACCTTTTGACCTTGTGTCAACTGGTTACTGAGGACTGTGCTCACAGTATGACCCTCGAAAACATTCCCCACTTTTCCCCCTCAAAAAAAAAAAAAAAAATAGAGATAACCCGAGGAAAAAAAAAAAAAAAGAGTGAGGTGAATGAAGACATGTCGCAAGGGAGGATACGGAGAATGGATGGCATGATGACATAATGTTAAAATGTGTCTCAGGAACAAAACAGTATGAAGAAATAAAGGAGGGAACACTTTATGTACGGAAGAAAGTAAATGTAGGTTAAAGAAAAACAGTAATTGAGGGACTCAGAGCAGTTCAACAAAAATAATCATGAGAAAGATGAAGAAAATGTTTAAAGTAAACAAAGGAAAACAAAAAAAAGAGATAGGCAGGGAGGGAATCTGTTTGGACTAAGCAAACATTGGAGTAAAGCGTGTGAAATAAAAAAGTTGGAAGAAGAAATGAAGAGGGTGATAGAGGGCAATTTACGAGGACGGAGGAACAAAGAACGGGAAAAAGGGTTAAGAATTTAGAACGAGAGGAAGGCAGGTGGAGGGAAAGATACGGGAAAAAGGAAAGCAGGAGGAGAGAAAGGCAAGGATGGACGGGACGAGGAAGTCTGTTTAACGAAATGGGCAGAGTGAGGGAATCTGTGTGTGAGGATAGACAGAGGAAGGGAAACTGTGCGTGAGCATAGAAAGAGGGAGGGATTCTGTGCGAGGGGATAGACAGAGGGAGGGAATCTGTGTGTGAGGATAGACAGAGGGAGGCAATCTGTGTTCGAGGATAGACAGAGGAAAGGGAATCTGTGAGCGAGGATAGACAGAGGAAGGGAATCTGTGAGTGAGGATAGACAGAGGGAAGGGGGTTTGTTTGAGGATAGACAGATAGAGGAAGTATCTGTATGGCGACAGAAAAAAGGAGAATGTCTGCGTTAGAGAGAGAGAGAGAGAGAGAGAGAGAGAGAGAGAGAGAGAGAGAGAGAGAGAGAGAATGATATGAAGAGTTGACCTGCCTGTTCTAACAGAGTCAAATCATCTGAAGGAGTTCTGTCGTATATCATGGTTAACAAACGCATCGAAGACCATTTGCCATGGTCTGGAGATCTCCTAACTTCAGACCAAACATTCTTAACCGAGACAGAGTTTCAACAAGTGCTGGCACCTTAACACTACTAATGCACGCTCTGAACTCTAGCATTGTGGAAGACTTCCAAAGGCAAGTCTCGTGTCAACCACACGTCTCGCAACGGTACTCACACGGTATCAGTATTGTGTCCACACCACCAAAACATCAGACTCAAAATCTTTGGATCAGCAGAGAAAGACATGACTCAGTCATCATTATGTGGCCACCTGCACGCCGCGCCGCTTGGTGACACGCGCCGTCGATCCGCGCCTCTCCCACAAGACTGAACCACAACGATATCAGAGGCAATTACGACCATGCACGCTTCCCTTCCAGCTCCTGTAGTACACTTCGTGAGTCCTCATCCTGGAGAGTAATCTAATTCTTCCTCGCGTCGTAAACAGCGTCCGCAGACGCCTCGTCCTGACCTCGTCTGTGCAGACATGTCACCAGTACGTTCGAACACTGGCGACGGGAAACACGCAAGCTGAGGACGTCTCATCATTCAGGAGAAGTTGTAGCAGTAGAGGTGTTATAATCAGGAGCCGCAACAACAACCGGTATATAAGTAACATTAAGGAACAACACAAAGCAACGCAGTAACAAGGTGGGATAAGTTGTTCTCAAGAACTTCTGTGCTCTATAATGAATTGTATTTTCTTATGATGCACCGGAATGCAACACAAACAACAACAAATACAAAATATGAGTATTGTTGGACTACAAGAGAGAGAATATTGTTCACAAAAGTCTGAAATATCTCAGAGGACGAGAACTTTGTACCATCTTAGCGAGAGAGCATAGCGAGAAAATGATAATTGCTTATAACTGTCATTTGGGACAAGTTGGAATTTGGGCAATGAATTGTTGGGCTGTGGAGAGCCATCAGCCAGTCTAGAGGGAACTATGTGTCTTAGATACTGACGTGGGGCTCTGGGACCTGCTTACGGAGGGAGAGAGAGAGAGAGAGAGAGAGAGAGAGAGAGAGAGAGAGAGAGAGAGTTCCTTAGACGAAATTTAGCTATAACCTCACGACTATGAATGAGACACTCTCACAATTCCTCATCCCGAACGTTCTTCCCCCACCTCCACACACACACACACACACACACACACACACACACACACACACACACAAAGTCTCGCAACATCTTCTCCCCAGATCTAATAACTAGTTCGGTCAATAAGCAGAAATGACTCAAACTTTGCAAATTTGTACCAAAATGTAACTAGAGTTTGCTGGACTCTTCCACCTCTGTTTGAAGACGATGGTACCGTCTTCCCCTCCCAAACATTAGGGGAAGGACGAGGTAGAAGCCTCACCCAGTCTCTCTGGGCCTCCGCTGCCTATGAACACACTTATGAATATACATGACGGTGGATGGGTGTCCTGACAACACACATGGTCCCGGGGAGATGTATTCTGGCTTGTATAGCGATAGTATGGGTTAGCTGACGTGCGGACGGGTTTAATATGCGTATGAACACGTATGGACGTACTTACCTTCGTTAATATGCATAGGCTTACAGGTTAGACATGTTTACGAATATACGTGTATCTATTTTTGAATATATATGTATGTATGTGTGTGTGTGTGTGTGTGTGTGTGTGTGTGTGTGTGTGTGTGTAACAGTAAATCTAAAACTAGCATACTTAATGTGACTGTGAAGATGTTTCAGCATACACACCCAGCAGCTGTGACCTGCTGTGGCCCTCCAGCAGTAGACCCTGTCCTCAGTGATGTGCCTTCCGCTACTGCTTCCACCCTACCACCTGTCGCTCTAACCACAGTTAGGTTAATGTCACGCGCAGGTTACAAGGACCCAGAAGCATGGCAGGAACCGTCACATTTACAAGATTACTATTCTCACAAATATTTGTGTACAATTTTATGCGATTTAAGGATATTGAACAGTCAACTCGTCTAACTGCACGTTATGCATTACTGTCAACAAGCGTTATAAGGTGTTGTTGCCAATGAATTCTAGCTAGGATTGCATAATATTCAAATTTTCTAAACTTCCAATGTTCTTATATCACTAATGCATTCGTCTAATACTGAAAAAAGTGAATAATTAGAGTATAGTCAATACGTGTGGTGAGGACTTTTTCGCTCTACCACTAATGTGTCTAACGTTACAGTTTGAACCATTTGCTTTATATATAATGTTAGAGATGAAATCCTTAAGTACTAGCTTCTCATTTCTGAAATAAAAGAGCTTGTTGTATATGGATCAGTAAACATAATTCTAAATGTAATTTGTGGGCAATTATTCGTCAGTAGTTTTGTAATTTTGTTTTCTAATATATACTGATTTATACTAATATATACTAATGTATCCCTAGAAGGGGAGTTCAGTGTTCTTTAAGGGTTTCGGAACACTTACCTTGGTGTGGAGTTAGTTAATCCTGTGAGGTCTATTTGTTGAAATCTCATATACGTGTAGGTATATGATAGTAGCTTTCTCCTATGTTATCTTAAGTGTGGAAACTTGAAAGGAGGTCTTTAGAATCTGTGATATATGTGCAGTTAAGAGAACCTCATCATGTGTTTGAAACATACTTTACCCAAAAGAAGTTTGCCAGTTTTGTTCATGTCGTAATTTGCTAGATCCTTTCCTGTCTTATTTACTGATATAGCCTATGATTTAGGGCATACTAAATGGAAATTTGTGTCATGCATTAAGATATTCCTGTCCCTCACAGCTGGCAGGAACTTCGCTAATGGAACTCTCACGCCTTAAGACTCCTCATTGTCATTTGCATGTCATAATGGAGACTATGTTATCCTGTAATGTTCGCACCGCTACTCCATGCCTGCTGTATGAGTGTAATGCCCAGCTAGAGGGGGTGTCGGATCCTCCTCCTCCTTCTCCGTTGCTTTAAGAGTTCGCACGGAAGGAAAGGCGTCTTCATCCCCTGAGCACGACGGTACTACACACTGATAACTGACTGTACGACCCTTGGTTGCAATGGCCTGGTCTTTGATCAGACCAATATACCCGAGTGTCGTGCTGGCGGACTCAAGGGTCGTGCCACAGTGCTCAGTGGCAGTATTGTGCTTAAGGAGTGAAAGAGAACGATATCTATAAAAGTTATTATGATAATACTTTACGGAGACAGTGAAGTTACTGTAGGGTTATTGTCTTTATAAGACTTTACGTCCACCAATGATCTTTCATGTATTGCAAAGACATTTTTTTTTTTGAGTTATTGGATGATATTCTCTTCATCTTAACACCAGTTGTAAAGGTCATATGAAAGTACCATGTGACACTGTGGTCTTTTCTTTATCTTTAGGAGCTTTACAAAAAAGATGATTAAGTCCTTTTATAGCAGATGCTTTTGATATAATCTGTTTGTCATTTGTCTATTCAGTTTCGTCTGTTTCCATGATTGTTGTAGGAATGTCTTTGTATTGTTCATTTTCCTTAAGACTTTGTTCAGGAAACATGATACTACATCTTTTTCAGATTGTGGTTCTAACAACAGCAGCAGCAGCAGCAGCAGTAGACTCACCACATCACCACTGTTGCAGGTCGTGGTTGGCTGGTAGGCAGGCCAGATGTCACCACAGCAGCACAGCAGTTCTTCCAGCAGTAGCAGTAGCAGCAGCAGCAGTATGGCCAAGCAGGTACGCTACAAGGGACTGTTCAGCCCCCAGGCAGCGCCCACCACTCGCGCCTACTGCCTGCTGATGAGCTTCCTGCTGGGGACGCTCATGCTGACGGCGGGCTCGGTCTTCTACCACGTCATCCTCAGCAAGCCCATGAGTGGCTCCCGCCCCATGCACACGCCGCCGCTGCCGCTCGCCCTCACCCTCATAGTGGCCGGCCTCCTCACCCTCCTCGCCTGCCTCACCGTCGCTGCCAAGTAAGACACCTCCCCTTAACGCCTTTATATCATTCATAGATATATAGATAATCCAGAACAATATTGTATCCGATAAATGAAAGTCCTCTCACTGTGATTCATTAGTAAAGGTTTCAGTGGAATCAGGGACAAATACCCTTGGGTTCCTCCACTCATATAGCCATTGACAACCTATTATTCTCATACCGTAATTGGACTGTTATGTTGTTCGGTTCCCCAGCACTCTCCGGCGTGCTATACGAGGCCTTTATTAAATTCTTACAACAGTCTGTGGACTCCACAGACAATAATGACGAGGGAAAAATCTGAAGGAGAAAAATATATCAAGCTTATCGCGTTCGATCGATTGAGGTGTGTAATGTTTAAATCGGAATTGAAATTAAGATGTTTTATTGGCTGAAAAAAAAAATGTTCGTTGAATTTGTTGCTTCCCGTTCGTAGGAACTTCTTTACAATATGGTTATTAAGTTAGTTAACTTTGCTAAAGATTAACATATTGCTAGTATTGATTTGTGTTAGTGTATTGAGAGTGACATTAGAGGATTCTGACTTCAGTGCATTTTACCAGTTTGCACAGATCGGTATATATCAACATTCATAGACTTTCCTACTGACAGATTCCAGTATTGACAGACTTTGATATTGAAATTTTTGCTATGAACAGAAATTTATTCCAGTAGGTTTATATAGAATTATTGGAATAATTCTGTTGCAGAGACCTTTAGCAGATGGATTTTAATGTACAAAATAATGATACAGACAAACATGTGTCTGTGATGCATAGATTTAAGTGATGACTCGTCTCCTTGTGGCAGGTACGGCTGTGACGACGGAGACGAGAGTTTGGAGGAGGACCTGTACTCCATCACCAAGGATGACGTCCTCGACCAGGAGTACAGAAGTACCAGCGACACCAACCCCAAGGATCCTCCCGTATGAACCCGGCCTTCTCAACCCTCCAGGAGCCTCACAATGAAGGTGTTTCTCTCTCTGAACCCTCATCAGCCACATCCAAAGACTCCCGTATGAACTCTGGTGTTTCATCTCCCCAGGAACCCTTGAGAGAACAATTTCCTGCTACTGAACTCTGGACCAGTGAGACACTATAGCATCAGCAACAACCCCTAAGGACCATCTTGTATATGAACCCGTCCTATCAGCTTCTCATCACAATGAACCGTCTTCTTTGTGAACTCACATTATATTCACTTTTGTCTTAGCACCAGCTGCATTTACATTCTCTAGAGCCATGTTGCATTGCATGTGATTTCCAGTTATCATATTTACTAGAGCATCTATCAATATTCTTACATTAGCCGTATATTTTGAGCTCTTCTGTTGATGTATGATCTACAACTTCTGTCTCCTGAGAGCAAACTCCGTGAAGTGTGTACGTGAACCTTCGTTCTCAACAGCATCATGATGGATGGGACGAGAGATAGGCTGGATTTCTGAACGCGAGACGCTGGCAGTGCTATCATCTACGTCGTCTTATTCCTTTTCTTCCCTTTTTCTCTTTTTTCTCTCAGCTTCTTAGGGAGAGGACGAGGTGGCAAGCAACCTCCACAACTGGAGTATCTCTAACCATCATCATCCTCAACGACCATCATCATCGCAAGAACACTGGAGCTACCTCGACACTCCCAACGACATACAGCGCTTCCACGACGCTGTCATTACCATGACAGCCTGACAACGACAGTGATGACGACGATAACTACTACCACCACCACGACTACCATTACCACCGCTACTACCACCACCACCACCACGACTACTACCACCACCACCAGTACAAGAACCCAAGAGAACCACGAGGACGAGGGGGAGTCACCTTCTCAGGACACTCGCTTCCACCGACACCAACCTCCTGCCTCAGGAAGAGCCGTCCGACAGCTCTGAGAAAAACACGTCCCTCTCCCTCAGTGATCGATAACTTGTGTACCGAACTGAGTAAAGTTTGATGCTGAAGACCGAGGGGTCATCAGCCTCCTGAGTGAGGCAGAGAACCTGAGATATGTTGGTGTCATAATGAATATCAACACAGGATCAAAATACATGACGTACAAAGATTACCTGACTGGAATCTGTTTGTAATCTGAATTTGGATTCTATAGTGAAATATGGGGTTTTCAGAGGCCTTGTGGGTTTCGAATTGATATTCTCATAATACAAGATCTTACTAAATACCTGACCACCACTGTATGAGCTTGTAAACTCCTTCCAAAGCTGCCTTGTAGGTAGTATAAGTTGAATGCCTCCACGTATTGATATGGGTGATCTTTCCCACGTATCATGTACTTATAAATCAGTGAAAATATATCGAAAGGAGTTACAATAATGTCGTGGAACTGTTGCCGCGTGTACAAAAACGGTCTGTCGGCAACAGATCACCGAATTCTGAATGATGGATTTTGTAGAATTTTTCTGATGATTTATGAAACCTCATCACACAAGTGATTGGGCACGAGGGTACGACCAAGGTTGACGTTTACTACCTGGTCTCAATACTACTGCTGGTATCCTGTGGTATACGAAGCTGTAAGAGTGTGTGGAGAGCTTCTGGTATACCTGTGAAACTTAGAAAGAACTGCTGGTATACTATGATTTACGAAGCTGTGAGGGCTTCTGGTATACTGTGGTTCGTAAGACTATACAAGTCTGCACAAAACTGCTGGTATACTGTGGTTTGCGAAGCTGTAAGAGCTGCTATACTGTGTTTCATAAGAATATAGGAATTTGCACAAAACTGTTCGTGTATTGTGGTTTACGAAGCTGTAGTAGTGTGTAGAGAACTTTTGGTATACTGTAGATTGTGAAAGTGTAAGAGGCTGCAGAAAACTACTGGTATAATGTGGTTTACGAAACTAAAAAAATGCACAAAGCTTCTGTTATGCTCTGTCTTTTTGTGTAGCCAAGAATCTGCAGATAACTCGTAGTGTCTCGGAGTTTATTATGCTATAAGTCTGTATACAAAGCTCTTAGTGTTAGAGTTCATTTAACTTAGCCTAGTTTCTGTCTTGCCTCTTTACACTAAGTGGAGCGAATGCAATGGAAATTGTAAAAGTTTTATTGTTAAAAACTTTTGCATGTAATTTATTTTTCGTGATATGCCCACAGGCTTTGACATATCACATGAATTTTTGTAAATATTAGCTGCTGAAACACAAGAAAAGATTTGTGAGACCTTGGACGTGTCGAAATCGTGGCCAGCATGTAACGAGAGGTTCGAACGTGGGTATGGAACTTTCCAATTCTGTTTCGACACATTAGTTATAAACTCATGAGCTTCGTAAACCTTCGCAGAAATGCAACATACAGACATTTCCTTTCCAGTTATCAGAATAGCTCTGAATGGTACAAATACTCTCCTTTGAATGTATTTTTGCAGATTTTACCTAGAAACTACAAGTATGAAAGAAAAATGTATTTTTAAAGTATCAAAAACCCAGTTGATGACATTGATTGTTATCTATTCCCTTTCTTTTGTTTTATTACCTATTTGAATAGTGTGTGAAACACGGGATGAAATCAGATTCCTGTTGATACAGTGAACGAACTAGCATTGTTCAAATGGCTTGAGTGTGGTATTACCCTGTAACCATTGGTGAGGGAAATCATTTGAGAATTTTCTAATTAAACTAGTGTTTAGAAGTTTTATTTCATTCGATTTAAAGTATGGCTGATATATATTATTTTTTTATGAAACGAGTGAAGCATTTAGCTTTGTTGGAGTATCAGATAGAAAGAAGCTGTGGAACGACTGAGTGATGTAAACAAACATGATCAGTTGCCAAGTAGTAATATAAGACGGCGGGTTGATTTTAACATGGCGCTGCCAAACGGTTCTAGACGGCCATTTGATATTATTTATGCCTCGAATGTTGAACAGATAAAGAAAAGATGTTGTCAGGCAGGAACAAAAAAAATTGTTCATTTAACAATAAAAGAGGTTGCCATATGGAGATTAATGACTTTATTTGTTTCTTCGGTTTGTGTGGATTTTCGTGTGTTTTGCTACACTCGACCAACGTAAGCACACCTACCCGGCCACAGTGAAATTTCTAGTCAGTACGTGGCACTTGGCGACATCGGAGGTCAGGAAAAATAGTGTCATAGGAAAAAAGGTGACTTCTTTCATATCGTTTTAGATTCAGTAGTACGTAGAGGTGAGATTTGCTGATAATACTGTTGGAATGCGTAGGTTTTACTGGAAAACTCCACCGTTACCACTAACCTCCTGCATCTACCACTTCCGCCGCCGTACCAACCGCTCACCACCACCACTATCCACAATCACTGTTGTCCCTGCCTGTATCGTTCATAACATTGTTAGCAACCAGCACAACATTTGCCATCACTACAACAACAGTTATTACAATGATCACAGCTACAACCACTAGAATAACTATCTCGGCAACAACAGTGATTCCCACCACCATTTCTGCACTGTCACTTCAACAACAACCATTATAACTACCAATAGCACCAACACCACAGCAACCAGTACCGTGACCATTACGCATGAGCATCCTCACAACCACAACCTTCACAGCCATCACCTCCGCCCCGCACACCACCGCTCCGCACCATCGGTCCTCCCACCACCACCACCAAAGATATTTCCTCCCTACTCCCTTCCATTCAGTTTGCCGACAACAACCACTCCAATACTATTGCAGTAAACATGTTAAGGAGGATCATCGACTTGAGTCTGACAAGCTCTCATTAAACCAATTAGACTTCGGCCTCTTCCAATTATAGGAAATTACGGTTGCCTCCCCTTCCACTCCCCACCTTCTCCTCCCCTTCTGGCCCTAATTGCTCACCCACAGAAGAGAAGTTCTCCAGAACTCTTCAACTCTTGATAAGACACATCAGCAGCCCTTCCGAAGTTATGTTTGTTCGAGCATCTAAAGTTATCTTGAAGGCTTCAGTAAATGTATTGGCTAAGGCGCTACATACATAGGTTGGGACTTTTGATAATCCAGTTTGTACAGCGGTAAAGACATCGAACTATGCGGACATAACGATAGACATGACGATAGCCAGTGAGCCCTTAAAAAATCCCAGTTTGAAATGGGAATAAATGTTACGTTTCACGAAGAACTTTCATTTGAGGATATATTATTAGTTTTTTTTTAAGCAGTCATCCATAACTAGGGAACGGTCTTGTTGCCCTTCCCCCCCCGTCTCTTTCATTTTCCTCATTCGGTAATTACATGTTATCTCCACATACTAGAAATGAAAAAACGTTTATAACCATGGCATGATGCTGTAAACACGAGTCGTTGCGAGGGTGCTCTTATTCATTTACATGAGGCATCTATATTTACAACGTATGTTTACGTCGTATTTTAGGATATTGATTAATTTCATGTAAACAGCTCTAGCGTCATTGGCGATCTGTTAAATGAGAAAGATGATGCATCCGGACCTAACTTTATCTCCCACAGTTTGAAATTCCTAATAGTGAAAGTCATAATAACCTGACATGAAGATCAAGATGACCAGTTATTAAGCAGTGATCATCTACACTTGAGATGTGAATAAGTTTTTCATAGACTCTTCTAGATTCCGTTGCTCGATAAGCCTAATTAGGGTGATGATGTGACCAAGATTCCTGTTGCTGTGGTGGTTTTGTGGGTAGAATTCGTGGGAACCACTTAAAAGGGGGAAATCTCCTTCTCTGGATATCTTGGATGCCATTTGCCATGGCTGGCTATTATTCATTTCATTATTTATTATACATCATCGCTGTTTCCCGCTTCAGCGAGTTACCGTCAGGAAACACGAAGGAGTGAGAGTGAGTGAGTTTGGAAACTCGCTCACTCTTCACTCACCTCACGAAATTGTCTTCTCTTTTCCGAAAACCTCGCCTCCAGAAAATAATGATCAGACAACCCACCAGCTGTCCATCTCTGCACATTTACACCCAAAAGTTTCTCTTTTACACGCCTGTCAATTGATACTTAATCTAATAAGGCTGTTGCATCTTTCTTACTCACGTACATATATTTGTGTATATCTCTTTTTAGACCAGATATTCCTTCATTTTTTTTAGCACACAACTCAAGCTCTTCACCATTTCCATTCATAACACTGAAAACCCCATAAGCACCAATTATACCCTCAACTGGCACATTACTTACCTTCGCATTTAAATCACCTATCACTAATACCCAGTTTCTTGCACCAAAACTGCTGACACTCAGCTGCTCGCTAAAGACTTGCCTCATGATCTTTCTTCTCATGTCCAGGCGCATAAGCACCAATGATCACACATCTATGTCCATCCACTTTGTTTTACCCACATCAGTCTAGAATTTACTTCCTTACACACTGTCACATACTCCCACAACTCCTGCTTCAGGTGTAGTGCTGCTCCTTCTTTAGCTCTTGTCCTTTCACCAACCCCTGACTTTTCTCCCAAGACATTTCCAAATCAGTCTTCCTCTTTACCCTCGAGTTTCGTTTCACTCAGACCAGAACATCAAAGTTTCTTTCCTCAAACGTACTAATATCTCTTGTCATATTGGTTACATCCAATCACATTCCGACACCCCAGTTGAGCAGTTGAGGAGGACGAGCACTCCCCACTTGACTCCTGTTTTCTCTTTAAAAATTAAAATACAAGAAGGGAAAAGTTTCCAAACCCCCGCTCCCATCCTCTTTAGTCGCCTTCCACGACACTCGGGTAATATGGAGGTAGAATTCTTTCTCTGCTACCTTAGGGATAGTTATTAATATCATTATCATTATTATTTCTTTTCGTCCTTCTCCTCCTTCCGTGTCCTCAAAAATAGGAGATTCAGTGGACAATAACTGAAAGATATGAATCAAATATATATAAATCAACTTGTACTGTTAGAATGGGGTCTGAGATATACTATGTTTACCAGTTGCTTATTCTATCAAGTCACATCATTAAAGGTGTTCTTGTGCTAACACCTGTGTTACGATATAGGCCATAATGTGTACAGTGACAGAGGCTGTCCCTAGATGTTGCATTGATAAGCTTTTTTTTTTATAACTAAACTTTTGTATGAATAAAGGATATTTGAATAAAGGTAGTTTTTACCCAACCTCGGGAGCACACACACACACACACACACACACACAGACATGTGGCGGAGATGAACAATGTTGCAGCTAATCCAGGGTTGAGAATCGATGGGCCATTGTTGGGCTTAATTGGGGGATGGGGGGTTGATGGTTAAAGGAGGAGTGAGTGAGGGTATGTAATACGCAACTAAAATGCAGTGCTCCACAATCTCTAAATGACTCCCAGTCATCAGTCTATGTGAGGTGTTATTAGCACTGGAGGTGCTGCATGAGTTTACCTATTTTCTTCATCGTGTTCATTCCCGCAGGCGAGCGACTCCCGGTGTCGTGAGTGGAGCAGAGGAGATACTACTGTACCCTGTACCATGAGATGATGACCAAACGTTCCGGTAATGTACCATACACTGTTGTATGTGTGTGTGTGTGTATTCTGCTGATTGATCTGTGTTGTATGTGTTCTGTGCCGTTTGATGTGGATGTGGTATACTTCGCCTGCCGACTGTTCTTTTTCTCTTCTGTACGTTCTAAGTCGACCTGTTTGCTCTACTCTTTGTACCTGCTGTTTTGTTTGTTCTACAACCCTTGTCGACTATTGGTTTTGTTCTACAACCCTTGTTCACTATTGTTTGTTCTGCAACCCTTGCTGATTGTTCTGTTTGACCTACAACCCCAATTGAGTATTTTGTGATATTTGCATGACATGGGTTGATTTGTATCGGTTCTATGCCCCGTGCCCTATATTCTATGTGTTCTGTGCCCTATATTCTATGTGTTCTGTGCCCTATATTTTGTGTTCTATGCCTTGTGCTCTATATTTTGTGTTCTGTGCCCTATATTGTTCTATGCCCTATATTCCGTGTGCTCTGTGCCCTATGTTCTGTGTGTTTTATGCCCTGTAACTGTTGTACTACGTATTACATATCACATACCGGTCGTTCCGTTTGTCCCACACTCCCTAGTGACTCGCCGGTACAGCACCCACCCTACCAGTGTCAGTGACAGACACGTATCCCTTATGATCCCGCTGTCGACAACAGGTTAATTTCCCTGGCCATCGTGACGTTGGTTTAGGGTTTATTGGGACTGGCCAGTTCGCTGGATAATGGAATCGCTGTAGGAATTATTCATGTAATTACGCCTCAAACCTAACTCTTTCGGGATGAATTTGATATAAATGTTTGAGCTTGGTGTCCCGCATAGCAACAAACATGCTCACGTCCCTTAATAGAATGTTTGTAGAATATCGAAATAGTGTTAAGAATTAAGATAAAAGATATTGTATTACGAGAAAGATATATTACGAAAGATAGATAAGGAAGCTTCATGCTAATTAACTAAAGCTATGGAAATTTACGAATGTCACTTGTAAGAGGTTTCGTGAAGTAAAACGCAGCGAACGATCCCGGTAGAGTATATAGTATGGTTCATCAGCGGTCCGTAAATAAACCAGCAGAAAAACGAGTAACAGATTTCCACCCACTTTGGTAAACCTTTACTCTTGTATGATAAGTATATTTTAGAACACACATGTAATCTGGATCTATCATTGCCAACTGAGGTACTTGTATCGCATTTCTTTTGACTTTTTGCTTACGAGATCACTTATCTCACTTTAGCGGGTGTTCTGGTTAGTATTTATTGAAGTGATGTATCTATGAGCAGACGCGGACAGACGCTAAACAACAACAATGCTTTATTGGATAGGTTATACAAGGTTAGATGACAGAGGACAATGGGATACTGGAGGTGCAGGATTATAGGAGGAAAGGAGAGGTCAGTTGTAGCAGGGTTGAGAAATACGAGGCAGGCTTGGCAGGGATCTTGTGATGCTGGTTATGGTAGGCTTAGATGAAGAGGAATACGTTTAAGAAGTGCGAGTCTGCGGAATCAATGTGGAACCCTTGTCGGAGGAGGTGGGTGTGGCCCGTATCGCGGCTTCTGGAGTATGTGGCGACTGCCGAATAGTGCCTGGGTTGCAGGAGGCTCCTGGAGAGGCGCTAGGGATGCAGGAGTGCCGTAGGCGTGGACGTAGGTCTTCGTTGTTACGGCAGCTGCTCGAGCCGGGCGGAGGCGATGTCCTACGAAAGTCCTGCCGAAGGTGAACGTAGGAAATGAGGCACCACAACGAAACCTGTCAGGAAGATAAAGCATTAGGGATCCCGTTAGGAAATCTACTGACGAAGACGCCCCAAGGGCGGCTTGAGTCTGGGGTCGCATCACCGAGACTTCAGGTACCGGAATGGTACACTTGTCTAGCAGTGAGCCAACTGCCTGACTGGTTTGCTACGTTGTTTGAGATTAAACCTCCCTACAACTCAGGAGGTGAGGCCTCATGCTCTAGGACGGCCCACCGGTGGTGAGGGACCTAAGCACTGGGCCTAGGAGGTTGGGCTTTATCCCACCCGGCCCCCGCTAGAGCCAGGCTCTCTTCTGTTTGCTACGCTGATGCACGGGTATTTAGGAGGCGGTGAGATTAGGTGTGAGGGGTAGCTATTCCCAAAGGGAATTAGAGACGTTGAAGCCGAATTTCGCAAGCGTCTGACCTTCTCCATACTGGTGGACTTGAGGTATGTACTAGGGTCACTCTAAGTCAGTTGTTTCATATTTTTTGTGCATCGTTTTATGAATTTAAGGTTTAAGAACATCGTGTTTTTAGTGATTTCATTTTCTGTGTGAGAATCGGGAGACTGGTTTCTGTAAGAGATGTTCTCTTTCACTGACAGGAGGTACAGTTGCTCATAAAAGTTAGTGGGGGTCCTTGTATGTGTGTGGGCCCTGTGCAGTTCCCACCCCTTTCTGGACGGCGAGTCTGTATAACGACGTGACAACACACACACATCCATACACACACACAGCAGAACTGTGACGATGTAATAACAAAGTAAGAAAGGATTTTTGTCAACCATGTGTTATCGGTTGTCATAATCAGTTGTATGGTAAGATCTGACGGTTAGAGCCCCTTCGATGTCAAAGTTTTCATTAAGCAAGTGATCTTTGACGATGGTAGCAAAGGACGGGATGCATTCGAATCGTTTCGAAAATTTTCTTCCGTGTCCACATGAATGATGCTGTAAACCATAACGAGCTAAACGAACACAGTATCTACCATTAACGTTGTTTGGCATATCTGCGTCGCACGTCCCTCCAAATATCCTGTGAAAACCAAATCTGAAATAGGTAATCAAACATTCTAAGTAGACCAAGCTTCGAAACAATGGGCAGTGAAGCAGTGCAGGTTGGCCAAAATCGTAATGAAACGGCTTCGAACCTAAGGCAACAGTTTACTGAAGCAAAAACACGAAGCAAGTAAGGAACTATTCGCGTAATAACTACAAGAAACTATCCGTATATTTGTAATATTAAATGCTGCCAGTGATTAAAAATATTATTACATAATTATGGGCAGCAATATGAACACTAGACATTGTTTCAGGCATAAATGTTCTTGGTGTTGATGTTGTGGTGAGGACGTATGGGCTGAAAATAGGGTAGATTGTGTGTGTATGTGATGTAAAATATTGTGTGGAAGGGTGGGCTACTAGGCTATATGTGTGAGTGGGTGGTTAGAAGCAGGTGGCTCTAACCTTCATATCATACAACACTGAATAATTGACTGATTATGACTCCCGAGAACACATCATTGACAAATATAATCCTTTCTTACTTTATTGATAGCATCGATACAGTTAGGCCGTGTATGTGTACGGGCGTGTGTGTGTGTTGTCACGTCGCGTTATACAGACTCGCCGTCTAGAAGGGGGTGGGGACTGCACAGGGCCCACTCACACACTGACCCCCACAAGAACTCTTATGAGTGACTGACATGGACCACCACGATTGTCGTGATGAGTGACTGTGCTCTCTCAGATGATTGGAAACTGGGAAATGTGACCAGTATATATATACAAGAAAAGAAATAAGAAATGTTTCCTGCATTACTGCCTAATTAGCCACAAGTCGGTGAGGCTAATGGAGAAAAAATTGTAAAGCTTCTTTGAAATTACGGAAAATTAGCATAGCCTCCGCAACAATAGATATTGTCCATCAAACTTGCAATAGTTTTTTCCCGTCATATACGAGGGGTGAGGTTAGAAAGTACCTTCAGATTTAATTAGTATACTTAGATTTTTCAGGACATTCGGTAATGTACCACACCGTAATTTGAATTTCACTTGTTTGGCTGTCTCAGTTACAAGCAATGTGTAATGAATGCAAAGACTAATGCGCTAATACTTAATGCAAGTACTAATAAACGACGAATATTTTTCATTTTTTGGGCTTTTACTAAATGAAAAGTATAATAAATGCAGACGTAGGCTTGTAGTATTTTTTTTCTTGTAGCCCAAATACAAAATATAACCTTCCATATCCCAAGCTTGAAACCGTCGCCCGGGAATGGTATACTGTATCATAGTTCATTGCAGGGCAGTATGATGTTAGTAAAATTGTACAGTATGTACTTATTCCTGTAAAAATTCCATCCTTGCTTCAACAATTTCATTTTCTTCAATACTATTTTTCCTTGGCTGGGGTGGGGTAGAGCTGGTGTTGCTTAAAGGAGTGGAGGATGGGGAGAGAACTTTTCTAACTATTCTCCCCTAACTTCATCTGTCTAGAATGGATGTCTAGTTAGACTATAGACTGGCAGGTCTTGTTATAGGCTAACAGGACTATGTACATACAAGTAGACTAAGCAAGCAAGACAGAGACATATAAGCAGAGATAACAAAGACGTAGATTGACGGAAAAAACAAACAAAAAGGACAGACGGAGGAAAAGATATGGGCGGACAAAGACAGGGAGAAAGTAAAACAGGTAAACAGACAAAAAGGAAAAGAATATCTTTCAGAAAAGCACCTGAGTGCCATAGAGGATCGAACCTCCCTCCCAGAGGGATAACAACACATATTGTCAGCATCGAAGGGGGTAAATGAAACAGTTTGTCCGATCAGATTTCTTTAGTACCGAGATAGCAGTAAAATATCAAATTCTTTTTACAGTCTGAGTTACAGTCAGGATAAATATCTGTAATATTTTTTATTTTCTATATCCACAGAATTATATACTATGGTTTCATTATCATACAAGGTATAGAATTATACAATAATCAATGATGAATTATAGAGAGTGACGATCCGGGTATATCACAGGGCCAATGGTGATTCCAGGGAGTAATTGAATTAGTTTATAATTTACCATTAGCTTATGACAGTTCCCGACACCACATTCTCAGTACGCAGTACTCGTCCTGAAGATATGTCGCTACAGGAACCGCACTGAAAAAAAATCAATATCTAAATTTGTGGTCGATATTACATTTTTTACTTTATGATCTGCAACCCCACTTTTGCCGCCCTGGAAAGGGGGGATAAAGAGGGAGGGGGAAGCAGTCGGAAGGTGGGTGGGGATAAGGAGGAAGAAGAATAACCTTAAAGATACCGAGGATAACCCTTGGATTCGTCAAAAGATCAGCGAGTAAGCGTATTAACGTTATGAGGCGGCCTTATGTGTCAAGATCTATAGCATAGTCCGTAAAATGTAGAAATAAATCTATAACAATGTCTTAAAATAGATTTATATATATATAAATAATCTTTTGTTTGTTTTTATTTATTAAAATAACCAACGGGCAAATTCGGATTGCACCTGGTGCATCTCCGTCATTCGCTTATATCACGATTCACAAGTAGATATATTTCTGTATGTATATCATTTATATATATATGTGTATATATAAATCTCATTACAAATATAGTGTCAACATTCACCCGTCGCCATAATAAAAAAACAATAAACGTGCAAAGAACATGTCTCAAAATATATCAATCATCATAATATTTTACTAAGCTACTTATAAACACCATTTGTCTTCTGCATCTGTTTCCTTGTTTCTCTCGGAAAATTTTCATATCCTTTTTTTTTTTTTCTTTTTGGGTTTGGTTCTTGGATACAAAAACGTCTACAGTGAACGCTACAGATTCAAGCACATAGGCATTTATGACAGTGAGGCCAACCTTGAAAGTTCGAAGTTTGCAAGAGTTTGGCCTTGATGTCAACATATCTTTAATTTTGTCCATACCAACAGGAGTTTAGAAATTCAGCATTCACTCACCATAATCACACAGATGTTGATTAATTATAAGGCAATCATAAGCTGAACTTCTATATGGAACAGGTTCAAAGTAATTGAACAGTTTATCTAACAGTCTGCAATCATAACATCAACTCGTACAACAGATTCAAAGTAATCATACAGAGTTTCTTATAGTCATATAATAATCATATTAGCACTTTGGATAGCTTAGATTATTGCACCAAACAATAAGTCCACTTGTGCAACAGATCGATAATATCTTTCACGATTAACAATAAAGTTCTGATGATCCCAATTTGTTAATACACTATTTCGGATTGCTTAAACAAATATCACACATTTCGGATAGTAAAGCAGCCTTTCTGAATCTCTGAGCAGCGATACATTCTCCTGATAACACAGAGGTCTGGAGATTTATCTCTGAATTATGGAGCAATGGGAATATTTTTCACTATGATGACACTTCGCTCAGTAAAGTAGCAAAGATATTATTTGCTTAACAGGCTATAAAGAAGCCGAGACATTATCAAATTGTCACAGAAATTCAGAAAGTCCTGGAAAGTAATAGTCTTTTGGATATAATATATTATAGAACTTAATATAACAGCCAGCCCTAACTTCATAATTAATCATTTCTGTTATCTGACAGACAATGATTATACATCATCCAATCTCACTGTTATATTGGAGTCTCACCAGTCTTCATCTAACAGACAACATTTGGGACAGTCTTCGCCCATATTTACAACTGTTTCCTGATAATCATGCACACATCAGTACTCCTACTATAAATACCAACAAGACAATCCAGAGTATAATACACTTGCGGTAATCTTACATATGTTTTCATATCTAACCAGAGGTATGTGGATCACGTTTGAACAGATCCGGCCTGAGTGAAAGTTGGATGTGTCTTTGCCAAAGAGAGATGAGATCGTATGTTTGATCATTGGGTGACCTGATGGCAAAGGACCTGAATTGAATGACATGATACAGGATGACCTGACACCTAAATACTAGCCCTTTGCTTTACTATCTCATCTCCATCAGCAGAGGCTGAGAATTTAGGACATTATTACTGTCCAACAGATAATCTCTTTTAGACCATTAGGTCTTCTGTTATCTGGCTTCCCCATGGACATGATGGAATATCAAACAATCGGATATCATACATATACCTACTAGGTAACTGGCCATCAGATGACCAGGCATCATACAGCCACACACACCGGATAAGACACCATCAAATAACCGAACAGAGATAAGACAGGGACAATGGATAGCCGAACACCTCCGAACTATCAAGACTGGCCATGAGTTAAGTTTACAGAGAGATTTACGCACAAAAGTACACAAAAATATTCTGCTAAGAAACAGTAGCTACACAGACTATACAGTGGGTAAACAGTACTATATGGTGTGACAGACGACTCTTGAGTTTTAATGCATAATGCTTTTGGGCATGAAGTCCCCTGTCACGACATACAGATATGACTGCAGGTTACATGGTTGTTGAATAACGAGGAACAAATCCTTCAGATTAATCAAATGATCCACGTTTGCAATATATATATGGAAAATATTGAATTTCATTATCTGATCTAATTTCAAGGTGTTAGAAAAAATATATATTCTCTATTTATTTTCTCAAACTTATCCAAGCTTTTCGACCATGTAACCTGAAGGAATTTGTAAGGATACTCCAGTGATTTCTGGCTAGCCAATCCCTAATTTGGTACATTCACTTACAACACCTAAAAGATATTGGAACCAAGGAGAGTCTCGGTAAAAGTAGTCCAGATCGAAGGCAGAAGTGTTTCCCGTTCGTTGCTTGAACACTCAATTGGTCTAAGCTAGTCTTTGATAAAAGGTAGATTGAAAACACTCGGGCAATTGCCGGTTCTTTTCTTTAGACATTGCGTTCTTTACATGCGTTTGAGGACAATTTATGAATCTATTGGATGAGATAATCAAGATGAACTCAGTCAATTTGAGTGTCCAATGCAAAAAAATTAGTTTATCAGTGTTTCAGAACTATCTTGGACTCGACTAGGCAGAAACTGGTAGAGACTGGCACCACATTTATACATCTAAGGCGCATTTTATTTTGCTTGGTCGTCCAACGGGTGAGAAGGGCCGTTACATAGACGTTTTCTCGAAATATCTGTCCGAGGTGCTCTCTCTCTGAGGCCTGTCTTGGGTTGGGGATGCTTCGAAGCAGCGTTTGTTTACCGTTTCATTCTTTTATTATTATTCTTGGTAGTTGTACCAAGACCACATTCGTGATTTGATATTGTGTTCAGGCGTAGCAACGATTCAATGTTCATCCGGTATTTGGACCAACATCCAGCTTTTGTCACCACTCAATGGAAATATCTAACACTGCTTCGAAGCAATATTCATTCAGATCTTCTGACCTAGTTCTACCATGGCTTCGGGTTATTGTTCCAATCGGTACTTGACGCAGTTCTGACCAGCAATATACATATATTCATCTCGAGCATTTCATTCATTAAGAAGCAGTGGAACAGGATATTTCCCTTTTTGATACATCGTTTCTGTATGAAACAAATATAATCCTAGAGAAATTCAGTGTATGATACAAGTGTATATTCGAATCAAGTGACATATATCCACAAGGAAAAGTAGATGATACAATTTACTTTGAACCAGTTTTGACAGCTTATCAAATCTTATCACTATTCTGAAAATTCGTTTAAAGACAGAGTAGATAATATATCATTGGTATGATTATTACATGGGACACAAAGCTTCCGAAGTTTTGAAAGAGTTGATATGATTAATACTAGCATTATCTGATCATTAATACTAATAAGCAATATTGTACCCGTGTATGAAATCCGAATTAATTACTGAACCTGAAAAATAGCAGCAGATATCTTACTGTAACATTCTTCGTTATAGTCCTTCATCTCCAACTGATGCTGATCTTTATATTCCGTGACACCGATTTGTCGTCTGGACTCACCACTATGGTGGCCCTTTGAACTTCTGATTTAAGTAAATTTTCCCTCCTGCCAGACATGTTCGATCTATATGATGGACAGTAAAACTGTTTTACTTCATTTCAAAACGTTCAAGTGTTCTGAGCTTACAACGTAATAAAACCTTTGTGTGTTACGAGTTCTAAACACAGGATATCACTTTACAAAAAAAAAAAAAAATTGCTGACAACACAACTCCTATACGGAGACGTCACATGTTCCGATTCAGTGTGCAATAACTGCATAACACAAGAGAAGGTTCTTAAAAGTTGTTTAGTTCATGAAAATTCTAACAGGACAAATCTCTAATAAATATTGCTCACATCACGCAAACGTTTTGAAAGAAAGCCCATCTTTCTGAGCCCTCTTACTGACACTATCCCCGACAGATTACTAATTCCTACGATAGTTTGTCAACATTTAGATTGTCATTTCACAATTACTTCATTTGGTTGTAGATACATTACCAGGAAGCGGGGTTGGGCAAGGAGGGTCAGGGTTGGGTAGTTTGTGGCTGGATATCTACGATTTCTACATGTCTGAATTTCGTCGAAACTACGGTTAATGAATGCTACTTTCCCAAATATAAACTTCAGAAAAAATGAGTATCACATTCTTCTTGTGTGTTTAGTTGAGTGGAATAGTATTTTACTGAGCCGGCAATCATGTACAGGCCAGTATCAACTGGCCGGCAATGGGACGCGAACCAGCAGCGAACCCCAAGCCAGCCAGACTGTGAACCATAGGTCGGCGGCGAACCGAAAGCCGGATGCGTATTGAGAACCGGCCAATGATTTGTGTAAACCGGCGAAGAACCCAAGCTCGCAGCCTACCATAATCCAGAAACGAACCAGAGGGGAATGAAGAGCCTCATCCAACACCGATCCAGATGCTGGTAGGAAACTTATTCCATTACCGAACCAGAAACTGCTCAGGAACCTAATCCAGCACCGAACCAGAGGTTGTTAGGTACCTATTCGGAATCATCACCGAACCTGAAGCTGCTTGGGAACCTAATCCAACACCGAACCAGAGGCTGTTAGGGAACCTAATCCAGCACCGTACCTGAAGCTGCTTGGGAACCTAATTCAGCACAGAACCAGAAGCTTTTAGGGGACCTAATCCAATACCGAATCAGAGACTGGAACCAAATCCAACACCGAACCTAAAGCTGGCAGGGCACTTAATCCACCAAAGAACCAGAAGCTGCTTGAGAATCTAATCCAACTACGAACCAAGAAGCTGGCATAGATCCAGCTGCGCACTATGACATGGCAACGAACCATGAGAAGGGCAACGAAACGTACACCCATTACGGAGCCGGGAGCCAGCATCGATCTGCGAGCTCGGCAACAAACCGCGGTTTGTTGGAGGAGATTAGGGGTGGGGGGAGGCGGGATATGATGGGGCCAGAGGAGATCGCCTGTGAAATGCTCCAGAGGAGTTAGGTTCTCCCATAAACTAAGGGACGACTAATCATCTAAAATTTTCAGGTAAGGATATAACCTCCTCCTCATCCTACTTGAGTCTGGTTTGCTTTTTTTTTCCTCGAGACGGAAGTAAAACCTAAGACGATCATATGAAGGACAGAAAACCATAATAGAGAGATCATAAGGCAGGGCCTCAACGTTGTGGGGAAGGTATATGACTGGTTGCAAAGAGGGAACAGTCTCGGTGGGACAATAATCAACTCTTTTTATCACCACATGTCATTTGCATATTACCAGACTGTTCTTAGTAATTTGTAGGGTAAAACGGCTGAAAGTATAACTAGTCAGCTGAAGAAAGGTTTGTCATATACAAAAGTTACTTCAAGTCAGTCTCTCGGGTCATACTCGAAATCTACTCTCCCAGAAGTAATGCCTCTCAGCAAGGTATAAGGCAGGGTCTGCACTTATAGATAAAAAGGGTCATTGTCTAATCCTAGAGCCTTATTGTATATACCATTTTGGTTATGGCCAGAAAGGGATTATAAGATGGGAAATTTTGGGAAAGGGGTCAAGGAAAGGATATTCTAAAGTAGATAACTGATGATGAGAAAGTCCAGTTAGAGAGTTATTAGGAAAGTTGGTAGGTGTTTGCTTGAAGGTGCTCTGTCAGAGTAGGTGATGATAGGCCGGAAAGAGAGGATTGAATTTTATAGAGAATAAGAGCAAGACAAAATGTGAGTGAAAGATATAAAGCGAGGTTGTGTTAGAACACATTCTGGGAACTCTAAATCTATGAGATAAACGTCACACATAGTCGCTCAAAGTTTAGACTGCTTGGTAATTTGAGGTATTAAGAGCACAATTAGTCATTACATGTGAAAGAAATCAACTGCCAACTGCAGAGATCCGAGAAGATGAAAACATAATCATTACCCAGAAGCTTGTGTACATTTTCTTTGGGTGTCCATGTCCATTTTCTTTATTGGCATTAGCACAGAAACTACATTAAAAATTGACTTTTTTACCACTACTTGTTTGTACGTCATCTTATAAGTGATGCAAGATACATCAAACTTGTTGATTCGGCGTTAGCATCTAGAAAAAAAGTATCGATAGAAATAATCAAGGTACGAACACTCGACTCCTTACTGCACTGATGTTGCTGTTTATGATTTTGGTGTCATTCTTCCTAAAATCACATAGATACTTGCTCATAAGCAAAGATTTAAGGGTAATTGTGTTTGTGGTCGGATGTAGCATCACAACCAAATAAGCAAGTGGCTTAGTTCGACATGTTTTCAGATTTGATGAGTAATTTGAACTTCATTTGTCTCCTTTCAAAAGTTCCTCAGAACTCCACTCGGAGACTTTGAAGCTTCTAATAATTCTCCTCATGTTCCCACTGGACATGGTCGAACTTCCGTTAGACAACCTAGAAATTGCAGCGTGGATCTCTAGATAAGAAAATATGGACAAAGTCCTTCGAGAGTCTAAGCAAATAAAAGAATGCTGGGAAACGGATCAAGCAAAGGGAAATCAAGCAAATGGACATATAAAGGAAATCAGTTGGATATTTCTTTAAATTTCTGTCCGGTTTTCTATTTGGGTCCATTAGCCTAATTTTCATTCCCACATTACATCTTTATAGTTTCTTTCACAAATTCCTTAAAGTTTTTACAATCTGTATCATGAGTGGCGATTTCCCACACTTCCATAAGACACTTCCAAAATAGAGGATCCACTGCAAGAGGTGCGTCAAAGAAAATGAGAAATATTCCAACACCAGGAATACAGTTCGAGGAGGAGGGGAAAATTTAGGAGAGTCGTATGGAACGTTCTTTGAGGAAGGAAGGAATTTGAGGCTCGCTGCACTGTATGGTAAGGGTTGTATTCCCTGTGTATATATGAGGGGGGGGGGGTTAAGGGTACCTGGTAGACAGCTACACGTACATCGAACCTCAAATTCCTATTCCTTGTACTTAAATCTGCAGTTTGTATGCCTATGATAGAGTGAGTGGTAATATGGTAAATGCAGCGTCATATGGTCTTCTACCAGATTTTGTTTAAAAGCAGAGATACGACAAAATCATGCCAAACTTTCCCAGACATATAAAATAATTTTAATCTATTCAAGAAAGCTACTTATAGATTACTTACATTTAAAAAAGGTGCTGTAATTCAAGAGAGACTTTGATTAGAATACTGCAGTCATAAAGGGGTTGGGACAACACCATTCTTGAAGGTTCACACTCCTCTTTATGGGTTCTTAATCATTTGTTTTGTCAGACGTTCACGAGTTCAATAACGTATTTTAGTTGTTTTAAGCATATCGTATAGTAAAATTCAAGAAATTGTTTTGTGGGCTTAAGTATCTTTCAAATGGAGGTTTGATTAGCATCTGTGATATTTAGCCATACAACACGTATCGTCGAAAGTTTCAGCGTCTATGTTGCACCTTAAACACAAAGAGTTCTATAAAGCCTTAAGTATTTTCAAAACCTTTTCTAATGGAAGGTTGAAACGTTCACTGTACATGTCCAAACACACACATTATGGGTTTACACACCTCCTATGTCAATTTAAGCACACTTCTTGGAAAGGAACTTAGACAATGCCCTGCTCTTTGTCTATATTCACTTCTTGTGGTAGCCGAAACAGCAGCACTACACACATCAAATCTATTAGGATATGTATCAAATGATATGCAAATTAAGTGCTGGAAGCTTTGAGAAATGGCTTTCTTCGGTACTTGTTCTTATGTCTCTCAGCCCTTCAGGTAGGGTATCTTGCATGCTCAGAAGAATCAGAACTCATACTTCATGCGAGATAGATGCAAAATACTTACTGCATCAGCTCATTAATTAATATAGTTATTTTACAAGTTCTCAAAAACACTCGGCGTATATATAAACCCTGTCCTTTATCTTCTTCCTCATTTGTTCATGACCAATAAATGTTGATCATGGAATTGATATTATACTCTGGGAGGATAGTTTTCTAGAAGAGAGCCACCCTAGTGTAAAGACAGCTTTCTAGAGAGATAGCAAGGAAGGTTATCGAAGCATTTATGAGAAAGTAACACTGAGGGTAGCACATAGAAAATCTGTGTGATAGATATACCTAAGGAATGATTGAGGGAATTTATTTGTATTTTGTCGTTTTTTCTTTTTTTGGGGGGTAGGGGGTTGGGAGCAATTCTAAAAATCAGTTGGATAAATATCAAAGATGTTACCAGTGATGAGTATTGAGGTATTATAATATAAAAAAAAAAAAACAGGACCTTGGGACAGATTTCTAGAAGACCAGCAAGATAAATTCTAAGGGGGTTAATCGAGTGTTATCATTGAAGTTTTATTTTACAAGGTTATCTCAACTGTGTTCGTGAGAAATTATTTTTTTTTTATCACTTGGACATGTTGATGGAGATAAGAGATGTCCGTTATACATTGTAAAACATGTTTGCGACAATCGCAAAAAGTTCCCTACGTAGTATTTGGAAGGTCTATCTTTTTTTTTTTTTTTTTTTTTTTTCAAACCAATTTGATTTTGACTGAAATAGCAGTTTCTTTGCTTTGCCTCTTGAATAACAAGAATTTCTTTGAGATGTTCATGAACTTCTTACCAAATACTGTTGTGTTAGCAGACTGATGTTAATCTCTAAAGAACCCAAAATCCTTGACCACGACGGCTTGGCCCTTGACCATGACCATTAAAAGTCAGGTCAAAGGCTACGCCATCATCATCAAGGATCATGGGCCAAACCGTCGTGCTCAAGGCTTGTACCGTCATGCACAAGAACTCGTCGTCGCACGCAAGGGTTTCCTTAAAACGAGTTTAGTAGCTTTTCCAGCTTTCAATGGATGATGCGGGTAGCTGAAATTTGTGAGTGGTGTGTGTGTGTGTGTTTGGGCGGGATGGGGATACTGGCCTCCAGTGGTAAGATACGTGATCCTTAGGTTATCTACTGGTGATGGTTGTAAGAGATATTGATCATCAGGAACAGAGTTGACTGCCAGTGTCTTCCGACTTCTTTTGGGTAAATAATACTGTCGCCTGATTTCTTTGTTTAGTACTGTTTCGTACTTCGGGGTCAGGTTAGTGTGTATGGGATAAAGATGGATGACGTTGGTTTACAGTCTGCAAGAGGGTTTCCGGAAAGGTTTCCGAGCCATAGAAATAGCATGATCTTCCATCTGTGATGAGTCGTTATGTCTGAGAAATCATGGGTTAATCTCTAACTAGTTTGCGTGGGTGATAAAGATGCTTTACTTCTGGAGTAAGAAAAGCTTAAGGAAGTGTAGATGCTTTGGGTATACTTAATATAGAAACGTGTGCACATGGAGATGGAAGGTTAACCTTTGAATATGAAGGGACGTGTTACTACATTACCTACGTATAGATGGAGGTTCTATTGGACAAAATGAGGTTGCGGGCAGTATAATTCTTTAAGTGAAGGTTGTTTGAGTGTCTATGAAAGTCTCAAGTCTGGTCGAAAATTCACGCTACTTGTTGCACTCATCAACCAGTACTACAAATACAGGTGATAGGGCTAGTTTTGGGGAACCTAAATGGTATCAGAGCATCACGTAGATGGTAAAAACGGGTACCCTATGTTTGGTGAGGCACCGTGTGATTAATGGAGAACCACATAGATGGTGGAAAGTCATGTAGGCGCACGTCAGAAATTTTTTGGGTTATCTTGTAGGTGGTGGGATATGTTGTAAGGGGTGAGGTATCTTGCAGGTGGTGTGGTGTCTTGGTAGGTGCTGGGGTACCTTGGGCTTTGTGAGGCAACTTGTGATTGGTGGTATACCATGTAGGTAGGAGGACACTGTAGGTAGGATGTCGTAGACATGCAAAAAAGATGTTGGTGTCAGGTGGTAAGAAAGCACAGCCATAGGAAGAGATAATTTGTCTGAAAATATTTAGAGAGAAGGAAAGTGTACAGAAGTAGGGAGAGACACGTAACCGAAAATTAAAAATGATACGGAACATTATAACTGATAAAATTAGATACCACAAGAATCCATAGTTACATACAGTTACACATACGATTACAGCTCCACAATCCATGAAAGTTGCTAATATGGACTTTTAAGTTACAGAAGAACCGGTCCAGATGATGGAGATGTAGGGGAAGAGGAGGAGGGGAAAGTAAGTACAAAGCTACAACAGTAATAGGAGTAATTACATGGGTAACAACATTACAAAGATGTACATCAGTGTACACATTTTAAAGTACATTTAATACTGCTGGGACGATGCATAGGCACACTCCTGAAGGCAAAGGATGCTGTATTACTTCAGAGATGAAGTGTACGTTTAAAAAGGGAGGACACTAGGAAATGTCTTCAATATACAGAGCAGTGTGTTATGTTATCAAGTGACTAGCGATAGGAACTGTTTGTGCTGGTGTGTTTGTGTGTCAGCGTGCCCGGACATGTGTGGGCCTGAGTTTTGAAGCATTTGTTAGTGCATTTGTGTGTATATATATAGGGGTGTAGGCCTATAAGTATGTTGGTTATCATGTGTACATACCATCAAATTCCCTAAAAAGTCATGCACTTTGTAAAGCTACGCAAACTCTTCTTTAATATGACAGTAATGAAAAATATGTCGTTACGTTCAAGAACTGTCCAAAATATGTGATGTGATGGGCCTTACTTACAGGTAATGAGACAATGTAAAAGAGTGGTATACCGAGGCGTAGTGAAGAATAATGGGCAGGAGGTGATTGTGATGATGCTGAATGGAGATATTGAAGATGACAGTCAAAAATGAGTATGACAGTAAAGGTCCAAGTGAGGATGAAAATAGTGATGAGACTAATACAGCAATGGTACAAAATGATGACAATGATAGTTTTATAAGAATGGTAGCAATAGGCTGCTATGGGTTTGGTAGGTTGAATTCACTGGGTAGATTATACTTCTGTTTTGGAGTAGCTTGCGATATGTCGTATGGGGTAATACGGGCTTGTTTCTAGCCTGAATAGGGCTTGTGAGATGCGGAGAGTTATGTGGGGTTAAAGAGGGATAGCCAGCTCGGAGCGGGATAGTATTAAGCTCAGAAAGGATCGTATATTGCCGACAGAAAAGCAAAGATAGAAGTGTAAGAGACAAAAGATACTGGGTCTCATGGAGTTCTTTGCCAAATAAAAATAGTAAGTTAAGAAAGTAAGGATAGAAAGCCAGGAATGGACAGTACATCGTACAGGAATAGCAAGTTATATTGAATTTATGAACAAAAGAGTAGACAGCAATGGTGATGGGATGGGGATGTGGGTGGGGTGGGCTTGAAAGGGACATATTTGTGGTCTTCAAGACATTTTCAGTGGCAATGGTCCCAAGCCAGATGGCGAGTGTCCTGAAGACACAGCGAGGGTTGATCACTGACAGTGACGGTGGCGTAGCTTACGGATCTTTCACTTGACTGGCGGGTGGTGGTGGTGGTGGTGGTGATGGTTGTGTTGGTGAGGCTGGTGGTGGTGGTGGTGATGGTGGTGGAAGAGGTGCGGCCCCCGTCCGTGGTGGTGGAGAAGGCTGCTAGCGGAGTCTACTGTGAGGGAGTTGGTTCGATCCCTGGGCTTCTGGTAGACCGGGTGATGGGAGGGAGACCCCGAAGGGATTCCTATAGGAGGCGACGACGCTGGAGGGGGAGTGCACCCAGGGAATGGCCCCGGTGAAGGTGGGTGGTGGGTTGGGGAGGCCGTGCAGGAACGACTGCCGTATCGCTGATCTGACACCCGGAGGTGCATGTTGGCTCGTCCACTGCTGCTGTCACTGCCTCCAGCCACCCCACCCACGCAGTCCTCACCGTCGCCCAGCACGGGCGGGTGCAGGGGCGTGGAGGGCGTAGGACAGCGACGTTCGCAAGTGCTGGCACCCGTCAGGCACCGGAAAGGGATACGGTAAACTCGGAAGGGCTTCACAGCATCTCTGTCCAACACTGACGAGTAGAAAAAGAAATGGGTTACAGGTGTGGTATTCTTTATAGTATTATTGTTGCTAAAGGCAACATTTACATTAAAGGATTTAAGCAACATGGGAAGCAAAGTGAAATTATTATCAAAAGGGAGAACTAAAAGATTCTTGGTGTCAATGGGAGGTTTGGGCTCGACTCTATAAAATGATTTCTTTGCTAACTTAAGGGATTTATCAATGAAAGATCTAGGGTACTTTAACTTAGACCCAATAGAATATATCTTCTCAAACTCATCATCAGTAAACTCTCGGACTGCAAATACGTAATGCCCTAAGGAACATAGATTGAAATGATAATTTAACTCTGTCATGTTGAGATGAGTAATAATGGATATATGAGCATACATTGGAAGGCTGCTGAAGAGCAACATTTTTTCAGCTCGCCCGTAAAATCTACTAATCTAACAGTCCTTCCCGTGGGAGTTTCCTGATATATTAACTTCCTCACTTATGAACTCTTTCACCAATAAACTATCATCTGCTAACTCTCACTCCTGTTTAACCACTCAGTTGTAAATCCCAAAACTGGGCAACTCTACCAACGAACTCTCTCATTCCTGACATTCCCTCAACTAGGACTTTGCACACATGTGAACCTCTCTACTTGAAAACTACTTTAACTGCCTCACCTGTGAACTCACTTGTGACCTAAGCCTGTGACCTCTCAAACCTGTGACTTGTTAAACCTGTCATCTCACAAACCCTATGATCCCTCAAAACTATGACCTCTCTCAAAATTGTGACTTCTCAAGTCGTTTTTAAACTTCTCAAACCTATGATCTCTCGATCCTTTGACTTCTCAAAGCAAATCTGACTTTGAACTGTGGCCTCTCACCTGTGTGCTCCTTGCCGTGTGGTGAAGGAGGAGGAGAGAGGCTCGGGTCTCTTTCTAGCCTGTCTACTCTCACCCTCTCTCTCTTAAGGGTGAAGAACTCAGGGCGCGGTCGTGGCGAAGAAGATGTCACTCTGAGGAGAGACGGTAAATGAGAAATAGGAGAAAATAAATGTAAATAAGAGAAAAAACGAGGAAAATTGTGGAGCAAAAAAGTACAGACAGGATTACAAAAAATCTGTTGGTGGATGAGAAAAAGATATCAAATTTGTTCGGGGAAATGAATGAGGAATATTAGAATTTTTTCATCCCCTTGGACACAGGATTACAAAAAGTAGTGATGGTTGAGAAAAGGATTTTTTTCTTTTTTTCTGAACGCTCGGTCATGACAGTATGACCTTTTGATTACCTGTCTTGGCCTTTGATCTGACCCGTGACAGCTGAAACCTAAGACAAGATCCATCATACCCAATTGGTCGTACCGTCCTACTCAAGGGTCGTATGGTTGTGTTTAAGGGGTTTTAGAAACTTACCTTGGACGTGATGAAGGCCAGGCGGGGCATGACCATAGTCTGTACTAAGTTCCCGTTGATGATGAGACGAATCTCAATGCTGTCCTGAGTGAAGGCAAGGATGTATGGGAAGGCACACACTGCCGAGAGAGAGAGGAAAAAAAGTTACCAGGCGATATAATGATATAAAGCGATATTTGGCTACATATAGTGATATGGGTAATATTTGGTGATTTTTGTATTACATATGTCTGTAGCTAACGTATTCTATAGCGACATTTGGCTACGGATGTAATTAATCCAGTCAGTCCGGTGATACAGCCACCAAAAACGCCAGTGCTAATGAAACAGGTATTTTCTGCTCGAGTTCCATCACATATCAAATCTCATCCAAAATATGAACGAGTGGAACATTTGTAAATCTGCTACGCCGAGAACAGACATTTTCGCCAACTGTATTTCAGAGTGTGGTGGGAAAAATGTAAAATACTAGAACTTCGCCAATATACAACCAATCTTAACAATTCTGATATTGCTACACTCGTTACCCTAACAGCTATTCATTCTCGCTTTTATCTAATCATTCGGAGAATTTTGTGCTTAATTGTAATGCATCTGAATTCATACGGCAACAGACCACTGGGTCCTAACAAGACTGCTTGTGATAGTGGAATAGGTATGTTAAGTTTGTAATGGATTATAAATAATCTTTTTAAAAACTGAATGCCATAATTGTGTTGAGGTAACTTATGAAAACATCAGTGCTGGTACATTACAGTATGAGCAATGCCACTCATTAGCATAATCCACCGTTTTGTATAATTAGCATCAAATGCACGCGAGACTAGGAATCATTACGAAGAATATCAATAATAATGCATCATAATTCATCTCGAATACTGGACTCCTTGCATTCACCGCCGGTTCCATAATTTATATCAGGATGTGTCGCATTATTACAGTGAATGTCTTTGCATTCGGCGCCAGTAAAATACGACCACAAGTGGTTGAAATATGTCACTCCAATGGACAAATTCTCAAACCAATAAGTATATAATAGTTTGCATTGAGGTACTGTGAATGTTAATTTTTTGTCTTAACTTTCTTCCATGTCAAAATGAAAAATGGATACGTTCAACACATCTAATTTGATAATTTTTTGACGTCACACTAGATCACTGATAATGGTTCCAGAATCGATGATGGGTTATACTTATTTGAGCCGTGGATTGATTGGACTGGAGATCGGTCTATATTTGACAAAACTATGGTAATCTATGATGACATTGGGCTACAAATGGTAATAATTTCGAAATGTATAGCAATATTTAGCTATATATAGCGATAAAATGGTAATGTAAAGCGTCATTTGGCTACGTGCAGCGATATTACTGTTACACAGATATAATAAAGCCTCTTTTCTTTTCATACTTCTACTGTCTGTGCTGTCTGAATGTGCTGTGTACCTAACTCAACTTCAACCCCTTAATCTTCTAGATGATGGAAAGGTGATTACAATAGCTTTAAGTGTGGGAGTTTCAGAACCTTTACCATTTAAAGATTTCCTTTCACATTATTTGTATTGAACTTCCTAGCATTCCAATTACACATCACCCTCATCATAATCATCACAATTACAAATTTATGATTATTACTATCATTGACTCATTTCTTATATCTGTATGTGACGGTCATTCACCGTTTGCAACTCACCAATTGCTTCGGGCACAGAGTTCCACTGAAAGTCGAACTCGTTCGAACACTCCTCGGTCAGTTTCTGGAAGTGACAGGTATCTGCGGGGAAGGCAAGAAGTTAGTGGACAGACCATAATTACGCGAGGAGTCGAGAGTCAAGACAGGGCTTGGAAATGAGGATCAAAATACAACGGGAGAAAGGTAAACCAAAACATTTCTCAGGGGGATCAAATTTCTGTAGGGAGGAATCACACGAAAACTGAAAGATTAGAAACATGTAGATTGATAAGGAGGGCTGTCAGGTCATAAAGATATCAGAAAATAGGCAATTGAGGAATATAATCACGTCATTTTTTTGAGCAATAGTTCATTAGGGAGATAAGTATTTTCCAGAAAATCATAAACGATTGAGAAATATAAAAAACTGAATTAAGGCTTTCTCTATTTTCTCCTTTTAGCAACAATTCATAATTTCTAATTATTTCCTGTTACAATACGGCGATGAATTGAAGTTAATATGTTCTTTTTTAATGTTATAGTGACGGATATAGCAAGGCAGATGAATGCCATAACTAAGTCCATCTATGATGAAAAAAAAAAAAAAAAAAAAAACGAGCGTAAGGATGCTATCAAATATAGTAACTTCGATGTTTGTAATCCCGACCGTAAAAAAAGAAAATAAAAATGAAGGAAGGAGTTCCACTGCTTCACGGTTGAAATATAAAAAGAATATTTAAGGAGAAATTGGATTTCAACGATGTATATTAATCTCGTTACTGCTTCCCCATTTCGAGATGTTCACAGGTCCGAATTAAGAGAGGGGGACAGATTCAGCTAGAGCAGAGAGCGAATATTAGAATGCAGAGGGGAGGGAAAATGACTTGAAGTATGTTGTGTGAAATCATGGGCGTAAGTGTGAACGGGGTGGGAGGTAGGAGCGAGAGAAAATCGTTATCAGTGACATTTATGTGATATATACTAAATGCTCAGAGATATATGGGTACTTACTCTACGTTGCAGTTCTAGTTCACTGTCATTGAAATCTGATAACAGAAGATTTCATAATATCATGACAAAAGTTGGATAAAACTGAGTACATTCAAACCTTTAAGTCTAGACTGAGGCTATTTACTATCGAATACCAAGCGAATAAAATCCTATACACCTGCTTATCCATTAGGGAAGACTATGCGCTTCCATACGATGCATTTTTCGTTCATTCACATAGACTAAAGATATAAGTAACTTGTTAGAGCAATCAAATATATTCTGTGGTACCATATCCAGAACTACATTAGTTGCAACACTGGTTGGATTATACTCGGCTACTGTGCTGAAGACAATAATTACAGTGAAGTATTACAGTCGGGACTACAGATACAGTGAACAGGTCTGATGCCGCCTGATACATTAAGGACAACCAGTGCAATACGCACCACTACACTTGAGAACAACCACCACATCAAATACAGCCACTGCAATAATTAGAACCACTACATCAAGAACACGAACTACAATAAGAACCACTACATCAATAACATCCACTGCAATAAGAACCACTACATCAAGAACAACAAATACATCAAGGACACTCAATAGGACGTGAAAAACTACAACACAAAGAACAGCGACAACATCGAAACCTACTACAACAATCGAGAACAACAGCAAAATCGAGAACAAACACTGTATGGAGGATATACATTCTACATCGAGGTCGACAGGTACACACAAAACATCCCTTACAATCGACGACCCGTTGTTATCGAGGACAACTCACTGTTGTAACAGAGTAGGAGCTCGGCCTCGTCGTCCTCGTAGATATCGAGGGCGGCCACAAGGTTGACCTTGGAAGTCTCGACGTTGTGCAGCTTGGTGACCTCGCCTGTCCTCTCGCTCACCAGGTCCCAGTGGTGTTTATAACCTGACGAGAACACAAGATTACGAGGCCATAGGTACCTAACATTACGATTTTGATGTCAGGTCAGGTCACATGAAATTCAATCCTTTTGCTCCTTAGGACATGTATTTTCAGTCACGGCATTCAGGGTTATGAAGATTCCATTAAAATCTATATCTATCTAGCTATACATATTGACAAAAATCTATACGTTGGTAACTATTATCTACACTAGTTATAAGAATGGCATTCTTTAATGTTGCTGTAAATAGGTAAGAGAACTTCCGATGTAGTTCAGTTTTGTCTGAAGGTGATCATTCCTGTAAATGAAAGATGGGAATAGTATAAGAAAAATAATGACGTTTTGTGAATCGGTTTCACTTAGTCAAACGGCGTTCGGTTTTCTACCTGAACATACTGCTTGCAAGAAAATAAAAGCTGCAGTATCTTCTATTTTAGTCGTATTATATCAAAAGACGTTCGTTTTCCCGTTTACTCTAGATACTGTCAAAATAAAGGTGATATGAAGATATTAAAGGCTTTTTAATCTTCTTTCAAAGACTTTCTAATGTTCTTTCAGGAGGGAAGGAAAGAGAGAAATGCGTTTTCGGGACACGAGTGTGTAAGTCAGGGGAGAGGGCACGAATACAGACATATAACTGAATTTTGAACAGAAGCTGACCGTTTCTTCAGCCTGGACACTGACCTCTGGTCATTTCCAGCTGTGCTGTCCCGGTCATTTTACGTCGAGTAAGGTCTGTTTACGGTAACTTATGCTTTATTCGTCTGTGAACTCTTAGGAGTCAATTTAGATTACTCTCGGTCGTCTGGAAAGGTGAATGTGGCGAGTTTGAGTTTGGACGAATGTAGTATTTCCATTAAGATTTTAAAAGCCAAAATCATTACTCTAGGATATTTGTTAGTCTAGTAGGAGGAAGTTAGGTGGGAGGAAGTTAGCATATTTTTGACAGTAGTAATATTTCTGATCGTGGGGAAAAGTCCCGTCAGGTATTCTGAAAATCACTTTACAATCTGGTCAATCTAAGCTACTTAATCAGTAAAAATTTCCCCAATATGTTAGAGAACCTTTAGGTTAAAAGTGCATAAGAGTACAGCTTAGAAAACAAAACAAAATTCGTACTGCATCAGTTGGCTAATAGAGAGAGAGAGAGAGAGAGAGAGAGCTCGACGTACCGATGCAGATCTTGTTGTCGCTGGAGCCACCGGCCGAGGACACGAGGGGAGAGTCTACCAAAGTGATGATGGTGGGCGTTTCCGACACGGACACCTCCTGCACGACCGTCAGGAGAGAGAGTGTTAACCAACAGCAATGAAGCGAGACAGTGCTCACGAGGTGTTGTATTAGTTGGTCAAGAAAGAAAAAAGTTTGGATAAAGAATCGACTTGGTTATTGAGACCTGCATTGATGAATGGAAGGTTGTGAATGAACGATACAAAGTGTTGAATAAAATAGAATAAAAATTTACTTAAAGACAGTGAGGATCATAAACGACTATTTGAGCTGGTTAATGAGACTTGTAAAAAATCTTATATAGACGTAAATCCTAACCTTAAAAATCAATTTGATTCCAAAGAAAAACTTTTAAGAAGTCCTGAGAGACTTCCTCAATGGTAAGGCTCACAGGCTTCATAAGGTACTAAGCAAGTCAGTGAGCAAAATCAACTGGTGTTTACTCCAAGTCTTCATCTCATCCAAAACAGTTTGAGAATTTACAATTTAATATCTTTGATCATAAAAACACCATACTATTTCATGCTTAGACCTTCATCCTGTCAAAACATCCTAATATTTTGTTGGACACTAAGCAAATCAGTGTACCAGATTCTTTTTTTTTTTTTTTTTTTTTTTTTTATACTTTGTCGCTGTCTCCCGCGTCTGCGAGGTAGCGCAAGGAAACAGACGAAAGAAATGGCCCAACCCCCCCCCCCCATACACATGTACATACACATGTCCACACACGTGTATACATACCTACACAGCTTTCCATGGTCCACCCCAGACGCCTCACATGCCTTGATTCACTCCACTGACAGCACGTCAACCCCTGTATACCACATCGCTCCAATTCACTCTATTCCTTGCCCTCCTTACACCCTCCTGCATGTTCAGGCCCCGATCACACAAAATCTTTTTCACTCCATCTTTCCACCTCCAATTTGGTCTCCCTCTTCTCCTCGTTCCCTCCACCTCCGACACATATATCCTCTTGGTCAATCTTTCCTCACTCATTCTCTCCATGTGCCCAAACCATTTCAAAACACCCTCTTCTGCTCTCTCAACCACGCTCTTTTTATTTCCACACATCTCTCTTACCCTTACGTTACTTACTCGATCAAACCACCTCACACCACACATTGTCCTCAAACATCTCATTTCCAGCACATCCATCCTCCTGCGCACAACTCTATCCATAGCCCACGCCTCGCAACCATACAACATCGTTGGAACCACTATTCCTTCAAACATACCCATTTTTGCTTTCCGAGATAATGTTCTCGACTTCCACACATTTTTCAAGGCTCCCAAAATTTTCGCCCCCTCCCCCACCCTATGATCCACTTCCGCTTCCATGGTTCCATCCGCTGACAGATCCACTCCCAGATATCTAAAACACTTCACTTCCTCCAGTTTTTCTCCATTCAAACTTACCTCCCAATTGACTTGACCCTCAACCCTACTGTACCTAATAACCTTGCTCTTATTCACATTTACTCTTAACTTTCTTCTTCCACACACTTTACCAAACTCAGTCACCAGCTTCTGCAGTTTCTCACATGAATCAGCCACCAGCGCTGTATCATCAGCGAACAACAACTGACTCACTTCCCAGGCTCTCTCATCCCCAACAGACTTCATACTTGCCCCTCTTTCCAGGACTCTTGCATTCACCTCCCTAACAACCCCATCCATAAACAAATTAAACAACCATGGAGACATCACACACTCCTGCCGCAAACCTACATTCATTGGTTATAATTCCAAGTTTTCAACTCAAAACAGTTCAAGAATTTACTACTTGATATCTTTCATCATAGAACCATATTATACCACGTCCCTGTACCCTTTATCAAACCAAAACACCCTTTAATTTTATCCACTTCACCCTTTCCCCCTTAAACTTGTACTATTCACCTTCTTTCCCCATTAAACCTGTACTATTCACCCCTATTTTTCTCCCCTTTGCTTAGGGTCGCCTTGAGTGCCTGGGAGGGGTCACCCTTGACGCGCTACTCACCCGGATAAACTGGAATCCCTCGACAGTGTCGGTGTCTGAGGCGGGGCACCAGGCGGTCCAGGCAGCCGAGTGACGCCACTGTAGAACAAGCAGCTTTCTCCCCACCGCCACCACCTGCAGCACATATTCAAGGTCAGGATGGAAGGTAGGTGTCACATGAGGCCACTACCATAAGACAGGTGAGTCAGGGGCGGCCCACTCCAGTTGAATTACTCTCAAGTCACTTTGCCTGGTGGGTCGATTGGTGGCAGTGGTTTAATGCTACAAAGGGCCATACGAAACGAGGACAGTGATGTGTGGCAACGGGGTTCAAAGGTGGTCATTTGGCTATGGCAGTTGAATTACGAAGCCTATCGATTATGCTGGTTGGGTCACATGAGGCTGCTTGTTTATGTCAACTGCATCAGACGGAGACAGGTCGTATTGTGATGTAATTCTAAAAAAAAAATGGGGTAAATTTCTAAACAATCGCTCGTCATAATCTTGGAGCGCTTTCCCTAACAAGCAGTTATTATTCCAGTCTGGGTTGCTTTCTTAATTAATTTAATCTAAAAAAAAAGGCTTACTTTCTTGAGCTATATATTGAATAATAGGCTCCTAATCAAACAAGGCCATTTTTACCACTCGAATACTTAGTACACCAATTTTAAATCTTTCACTCTCATTGTCCTAATTGATAGGAAACATTATTTTGATCATACTTGGTTATCATAAAACAAGTTTACGTTATTTCCCATTGTCCAACGACAATAATCTATACCATTAAAGGTAAGTTGGCTCATATATATATATATATATATATATATATATATACACCGGGTGGATATATTCTCTAAGAGTAGGATTGAGTCGGGTTACACCTATGTACATGCAAGGATAAGGAGATAGTCATGTCTCTAATATCATCTGCTTGAGGTGGTCCCTGACTTTATATAATGTAAGTCTTGTCGTAGTGGTCGATAAAGGTTGAGTTATCATAGCCCTTGTCCAACGTGGCAGAAGCAACACTAGGACAGTACAACTAGTATTCTTGAACTATAGAAATATAAGTAAAAATTACTGAACAGGGTTAGCTCTTCGTGCTAATAGAATTGGAACGTTTTTCTTTAATCAATTCATAAACCATGATAGATGAACCAGTCTCGGATACATAACGGAACATATGCTTCAACTGTACCTAGTTGAGCTCCTTCTCTTTTTCTACTGTATCATACCAGGCCTTAAACTAAGCACTTCCACCGGAATGCTAATGTAACTTAAACAGTCCTGAGGTTTTCCACAAAGTTGTAAGAGTTTCTGAAAGAGTGCTAAAGCTCCGGAAAGTATTCGAGGGGCTAAAAGCAGACTCCTGAAACTAGGCCAGAGGCCGCCTCTTAAAGAAGTCATGATCCTTGCAAAGCACTCGGACGAATCAGGAGAAGGTGGAAACAAGGGAGGGGTAACGGGGGAAGGGGTAGCTCGGGAAATGGGGTAACACGAGAGGGTGTAACATTGGAGGAGATAACGAGAGAGAAAGAGGGGTAACACGGAAGGGCGTAAAAGGGGAAGAGGAACAGGGGAGGAGGGTAATGAGGGGGGGGGGGGTAAAATAAGAAGGGGGTTAACCTAGGAATGGGGTAACCGTACCATTCTCAGATGGGAGCCTCCGGGCCTCGAGATCGCGTAGAGGTGACAACCCTTCGTCCTCTCCAGACGGTGGTCCTTGAGGTCCGCCTTGGTCCTCACCCGGTCCTCGTCCCCCTCGAAGTCTGAGAGGCGGAAGACGTGGATCTTCCCATCTCGTCCCGCTGGGAAAGACGGATATAATGAGATGAGATATGAGAGAGAGAGAGAGAGAGAGAGAGAGAGAGAGAGAGAGAGAGAGAGAGAGAGGTCAGACAAAGGATGCCATCACATAAGGGAGAGACAAATTAACAGGGTGATAACTAAAACAATGTGAATTAATCAGCCAGGCATGAAGAACAGAACACAGGGATAAATTATATGACGAGCGGAAGGAGAACAAAGAGACAGGGAAGGCTGATGGAGGAAGAGAGAGAGAGAGAGAGAGAGAGAGAGAGAGAGAGAGAGAGAGAGAGAGAGAGAGAGAGAGAGAGAGAGAGGAATAAAGGGAATAGAAGAAACAACTTATCATAAACATAGGGGGGAAAAAGAAGACAGCTGGAGACAAGAAGAAAATGGATAACGTAGCTACGCTGATGAACATAAGAAAAAAAGGAACACAAGTGACAAAGAAAAGATAATGAGGAAAGAAAGAAAAATATCAAATATACAAACAAGACGGAATGAAATGAACGATATAAACAGAGGCACTATGTTAATGAAGAGAAATACTGATTATTATTTAGGACAGAGAACAATAATGGGAAGACAGAGAAAGAGAGAAGCCTGTGGATAATTGCCATAAATTTCTAAATCGTTAAATGAGGTGGGCAATCAGTGCACAGGACCCAGTCAACACCAGAGTTATAAATGAGGATGAGAGGAGAGGAATGACAGCTGAAGAGAAGAGGCAGAACGTAAGCAGTGGAAGAGATATAAAAATAAGAGAGGGAAGGGAGAGAAGGTGCACTTTGCTCAAGTGGAGGAGAAAGTAAGTGGAGTACATAAATGGAGATGAAATACAGAGAGAGAGAGAGAGAGAGAGAGAGAGAGAGAGAGAGAGAGAGAGAGAGAGAGAGAGAGAGAGTAGGGTGACAAGTTGGAGAGAAAACTTGGAGAGGGTATCACCAGAGGCAAACGGAAGAAGGGTCAGAGATAACGTTGATAAGGGAGGATGGTGGCCTGGGTTTAATTAATGGCACCAGAAAAGGCACAGAGGAGGAGGAAGGGTGCAAGAATGGAGGGAGGTTGTGTGAGAGGGAGGTAGGGCAGAGGATCTAGTTGTGCTGGGAGGATGTAGGAGGCGATGAAGGGTGCAGGGAAGGAGGGGAGGTAAACAATAGGAGGGAGGGAGGAGGCATTATAAAGGACAAGGTGATTCTTAAGGCGAAGGCTTGAGCCTTGATCACAGTCGACATAATTCAGTGAGGGAAAGATAAATGATATCGCCAACATATCTTGATTACAATCATATGTAAGCAAATGGTATCAAAAGAATGATTCAAACTGGATGTACAAACTTAGGAGAACCAGAGTATGAGACAGGTATATATATATATATATATATATATATATATATATATATATATATGGCCCCACAAATGAAAAACTCTCCTACAGACGGTACAAGTGACTATAAATTGATAAACAAATTTACACACACACACACAAAGATGCACACACCCAAACACAGACTTTTTCTCCACCAATCCTGATGCAGGAGAAGTTAATACATTCCTGACCTTTGTAACCGGTTTGTTGGAAGCCATTAGCTTCATTAGTACCTTAATTAATCATGCTTAACCCTTCTCCAACGTAATATCTTAGCATCAGATGGAATATGAATCTTTTCTCTTTGGTCTCCTGGCTTCATTTATGTTTAAGTTAGGCGTGTTATCTGTTATCTGGCTCTTCCATTGTAACCCATGTCCCCCGCCCTCGTACTCCCAGTGTACTACCAAACTCAGTACAGTCGCTGAAAGATCAAAGTAATGGGCGAAAAATGGACAACACGTAGATCAATATCATTCCAAGTGATCACTGCCATATGTTCGTGGGAAAATCCCACACACGCACACACACACACACAAGTTAAATGAAAAAGCCATCCTGAACGTAGATATCACATGATGTGAAAATGATCTTTATTTCCCTGTTCCTTAATTACCCCATTTGTCCCATCATCACCCCTCCCCTTCACCAGACTTTAAAGCAAAATAAAAAAATTAATCCCCCCCCCCAAAAAAAAATATATTTCCCTACAACCTAACAACGTGACAATTCTTTTCTTCCCTGAAAGCGAAGGCACAGAGTCGAACTTCCAACACCAAAAACTGTAGCGAATCCCCATCAGGAAAATCCTAACCGAACGCATTGCGAAAAAAAAAAATGTGGGGGGGATGGGGGGAGGCAGGGGGGGGGGGGGGGGGGGTAGAAATCCCACCGGGAATGCGTAAATCCCCACCTTTCATAGCGAACACCAGCCACAAATAACGGCGGCGTTGATTTAGCGCAGTTAAACCCGTGTAAAGGTGATGTGTCTGGCGCGAGCAAACTGCAACACTGGGGTCCGTGTTGCTGGGCCGGGACCTCCTGTGTGGACATACAGGGAGGGAGGACCTGATGACAGAGGAAGGAAGGAAAGGAAGGAAGGAGGGAGGGAGGGAGGGCTCCTGGGGTTGGCGGCGTGATGAAAAGTTGTAGAGAGGAGAAAAGGGAGGTTTGTGAGGGTGATGGAGGGTTGTAGGGAGGAGGAGGGAGGTTTGTGAGGGTGATGAAAGGTGGAAGAGAGAGAGAGAGAGAGGGAGTTTATTGAGGATGATGGAGGGTTGTAGGGAGAGGGAGAAGGGAACGTGAGGGTGATGGAGTATTATAGAAAGAAGGAAGAGATATGAAGGTGGAGGAATGAAAAGACACTACGAGAGGGAAAGAAGACACAGGGAAAAAGAGAAGAAAAGAGAAAGAAAAAAAGTTGGAGTGGGAGGATGGAAAAGAAAAAACAAATGGGACAGACAGCTATAGTAAAAGGGAACTTCGTCGTCTGCAAAAGGAATAAATATAAATATATATATATTATATATTCCTCATAATCATCCCATCACATGGATACAAAACACACTGCAAATTCCCTATTTGAAAGTATGAGGGAACGAATCACTGAAATTTCAGTCGCAGTTACTGTGTCTATGAATGAAAGCGCTCCACATATAAAAACTTTACTCTTCAGGATGAAAAAAAAGGGGGAGGGGGGGTGGGATTGGGGGGGCATGGCATTCGCTGGTTATTTTCACATCCATAAAATTCGCACTGAATACCCGAGAGAGAGAGAGAGAGAGAGAGAGAGAGAGAGAGAGAGAGAGAGAGAGAGAGAGAGAGAGAGAGAGAGTGCCTGCTGCACCACTAGATGCAAGGAGGGAAATCTAACAAGCATTTTCGCCGTCACTGGTTTCATTCTCGATCCCAACCCGGAGCGTAGGCAGCCATGACGACTGAGTCCCTTATGATGATGATAATAATAATAATAATGGTAATAATAATATCATTAATCGTTATAATGAAAATGAGGATAAGCTGCTAGTCTACAGCATATCTCGGAAGCAAATACAGGAAGAATCACAGACCTTCGCGAACAAATCAGACATCATATACACAGACCAGGAATCAGAGCGGGTTCAGAGGCTCATAGGTTTACAGGTAATAAGCTTGATTAATCCAGGGATGGTGGGGCCGGGCTGGTGGGATTTTAATATCATCCGGGTTGGAGAGGAGCTCAGGTTAATTAGCCTGCCTATGTATTCACCTACTGCCTCCTGTTGAGGTTTTGTATTCTCAAACCCACTCGATCATACCAGGAGGTTAATGGAGGTGTACCTCCGTGATTATGAGCTAAGAGGTCACACACACACACGGTCACTAAATAAACATTACTCATAGACAGGCTGAATGCGTTCTAATCTTCGATATATGATGAAGGGAAATTACGCAGTGAAATATGTATATTTCCCAAGTCATCAATGCATCTTACGACTCTCAAAGTCACAGGTGTAGATGAGGATCTTGGGGCACATCCGATTGAAGTGGTTTTGGGCCCTGTTTCAGTACATCGTACGACAATTCCGCAGTAAAAAGGGCCCTGTTTCAGTACATCGTACGACAATTCCGCAGTAAAAAGAGTTAATGTAAAAAGCTCAGGACACTCCTATTCGAAGCTCAACACGCCTATTCGAAGCTGTACCAAGCCCTTAGTTTTGATCCATTTATACGACTGTCGCCGACACACCCGTGCAGACCAGTGTCTTTGGGTTGCGCTTTAACATCTCTCTCCCCTGTCCTCAGTGCCGACAGGAAGACACAAGAGGGTTCAAAACAGCTTCGACTAGGCGTGAACCAGGGCTTTGTGTGTATTCCGCGACATGTGTCCATAGTTGCAGCCAACAGGAACAGAATCGTTATAATATTTTTCCCCGTTTTATTTGCTGTCATAATTTCCTAATTTCCATTTGATAGCCAATCGCTCCTGTCCTGACGGAAGGCAAAAAATGAATGTAAAGCTAAACACAGCAGCAAGAAATCAATTGATTAGTTAGAGAATCAAAAAATATAATATTCATTAGGGGATTTAGAACTTCCCACGTGTTCCCTGCGTGTCGTAAAAGGAGACTAAAATGGGAGGGAGTGGGGGCTGAAAATCCTCCCCTCCAGTTTTTTTTATTTTGCACAAGAAGGAACAGAGAAGGGGGGCCAAGTTCGGATATTCCCTCCAAGGCTAAGTCCTCTGTTCTTAACGTACCTCGAGAAATAGCGAATATATATATAGTCCGGTTTTGATTCATATGTAATTCATATGTAATTATTTCTGAATATTACGGTGAACGAATATCATTTGTTAATGAATACTACCGAATACTCTATAAAAATGTTATAAATTATCAAAACTAGAATAATCGCAAATTTCTAGGGAGTACTTCAGTGTGCGCACAAAGAAAAATCTAGGTTCAGTAAGGGTTATTTTGAATTTCAAATGACACATCAGCTACTTTGAATGAAACGCATCTGGAGAGACCACCAGCGCATCTTTTTTCTAATCATATGCAAATAAACTACAGACTTTAGTAAAAATATCACATCATCTACATCCCGTTCATAGGCGCTAAGTATTATATTTTGGGCTTTGCTATAACAACTATGGGAACCCCATATCTGCAATGTAAAAGGGAAGATCCCATATCAAACACCTAACGCATCATGAATAAGAGTTTGTTCCGCATCTATCTTGAGAAGAGGTGATCATAAAACCCAACATTCATGCCTTTTGGTTAGAATTTGATACCTTTATCAGCCCGGAGGAGGAGGATTCCATGCGCCTCTACCACACTCAACTGTTTGACTTGGACGCTCTTATCGAAGATCGGGCGGTGCGCTACACCCTCTGAAAGGAAAGGAAAAGATTAGACATAGTCATTATCATCAATTATCATTAATATTATTATTAGTATAATAATTTCATTACCATTAGTATTATCAATTTCATTAATATTACCGTACTTATTACAGGCTATTATTCATTATTATTATTAAGAATGAAATGACAGTATAATTGGGATGAACACTGAACACGTAACTCTTTCTTTTCTTTTTACCAGAATTCGTAATGTCACCGGAACACAGAGGAGGAATAAGTGGGAAATTAATTGTATATGAAAATATTCATGATTTGTGTAGTTCAGGGAATTTTCATACTTATATAGAGTACCTGTCGAAGAGAAAATGTATTTTCCCCTGTAGGAAGGACCCAGTAAAGTTACTCGCACGATAAATATGTCACAAGAAGTTTGTAACCTCTTAGGGAGTTCTTGAGGAACGTTGGAAGGTAGGAGAAAGATCGGGGATAATCCATGGCATTATATATATATATATATATATATATATATATATATTCTTATTCCTATGAGTCCACGGGGGAAATGAAACACGATAAATTCCCAAGTGCACTTTCGTGCACCAAATGGCGTCCTAGTTGTCTCTTCGTTGTATACCAACGGACTTGTATTTCTCTCTTGTACCTCCCCTAATGATATGATTATTACACGAAAGTCCACTTGGAAACTTATCGTATTCCATTTTCCACGTGGACTCGTAGGAATATAATTGATCACGCGCAAAATTGTGATCCTATCCAATCTATATATATATATATATATATATATATATATATATATATATATATACATATACATTCATAATCAGACCGACTCGCACACATATCATATATACATATGGTAAAAGACTAACACTCTCTCTCTCTCTCTCTCTCTCTCTCTCTCTCTCTCTCTCTCTCTCTCTCTCTAATCACTTTCTTCCCTTTACCATTGCACTTCCCCCTCACCTACTTCTTCTCTTCTATTACTCATTGGTCGTCTTTGCAAGTTCGATTTTGTTTTCCTTCTCTTTTTTTCGTAACCTCTGTGTTCGTCACCCTCTCCTTTTTCCCGATGTTTCCTTTTCCTGCTGCTCATCCTCCTCCTCACCTTCACTTCCTTCTCCTCCTCTTCTCCTTCCGCATTCTTCACCCTGGCTCCTCCCTCCATACATCACACTGTACCCCTTACCTCCTCTTCCTTCTCGCGAAATATGATATTAGTTCTCCCTTCGAGGGGGGAAAAAATATGCACCAGAGCGGAAAATTGATATAGAAAAGTATGTCAGCACAGAGAGAGAGAGAGAGAGAGAGAGAGAGAGAGAGAGAGAGAGAGAGAGAGAGAGAGAGAGAGAGAGAGAGAATTAGTACTTACAACGAAATGTTTTTGCCCAGAGCTAGGTGTAGCGTGTGACCCTCACCGCTGCAGGAAAGTCTAGAGTTATGAAGATCGAATAGTGTGAGCTACACGCTGTCAAATGTGTGGTAGAAGGAGAGATTGTATGTTTAGAGAGAGAGAGAGAGAGAGAGAGAACTTTCTTTTTGAGACGAAACTTAATTCAAGGCTTCCTAATTCTAATACCCTTTTATTCCCAACTTTTTGCACGATTAAATGATTATTAGAGAATTATGGATGAAAACGGGGATTATAACTTCTTGTGATTAATGGACATGAAAAAATTAAACTCACGTTTTTTAATCTCACTGATGGAGTCGTGAATTTCCAACTTTAGGATAGAGATTACTTGGTATAATTACATCAGATTTTAAAACAAAAGTTTTTCTGTTTACCTGTCTAATTACAGTCATGAGTAATCAGAGTATATATATATATATATATATATATATATATATATATATATATATATATATATATATAATAAACTAATTCTCTGGTATATAAAACTGTGATTAAGATTGTTTTCCCATCTTATCAACTTATGTTGATAACGATAAGACAAATAAAGTCCAAGCTAGGGAAGGGATTTGGTGGTGAAATGGAGTTTTAGCAACCAAGCCAGTAGAATGAGCTTGTCTCTTCATCAGTTGTTCCAAAGGCTCAAGTTGAGTAAGGATTTCAAGTCGATCCCTCAGACTCTTAAGAGACTGCAAGAGGCGGCACTGGTTCTATGTAGGGCAATCAAGGATGTCCACAGTAAAAGCCAACATATGACATGGCAATCATTATCAAGATTTATACAGAGTAACACAGTTCGTTTACCACCATGTTTACAAGACCTCACTGGCAAGAAAGTACAAGATACAGTAGGGAGAAAAAAGGGAGACTGGTGACATCTTTTGCTCAAGACCTTTGCCAAGCTGTTACAAGAGGGCAGTGGACAATGTCCAAACTTCTATTTGGAAACAACCATGTGCGAGAGGATCGATGAAAGAGATACTTGAATCCCATCTAAGATTCACAGTGAAGGAAACATCGTCACATCTTTATTCTGGGACGATGTTAAAATCATGGAGGAAACACCACACGGTGCTGGGCCACACACACTATTCATGGAATCATCATTCAGGAGACCTCAAAGCATATGGCAGTGCTTACCCTGATATTCCTGCCTCTCTTGTAAAGTCGAAGGACACTTCAAAATGAACGTGAGCCGTGCTTTGTAAAAGACAAGTTAGAGCCTCGCCTAATAATAACTACAACTGAGCACTCTAGCAGAGGTCAGGGTCAGGACCTTTGACATGCTGCGAATGTGGAGCAGAGTTTTGTTGCAGAATACTGCACAAAAGGCTTCAGCATGGATAAGCTGGGCGTCTTTAATAGATACTAGCAAGAGGCACTGAAATCAAATGTTGATCGAATTGCCCCAATGTTTGCTCCAATCACTAAAAATGCTATTGTAAAACGCAGTCTGAAATCATCTCAAGCAGCAGGCAAACAAAATACCATTGTGGCATTTTATTTGGCTTCTGCTGAGAAGGATTATACACTTGTACAGCAGAATCCGCAAACCTTTGACGACACCGTCATCAAAGTGGGCGTGTTTCACCTCATAGTTGCATATATGGGGGCACTTAAGAGTTTGGAATGCATTGGATCTGAGGAAATTTTTGCTCAGAGCGGAGTTTGTTCCAATGGATCAATACAACACTGTGTGTTGATAGGGAAGCACTATACCCAGGCTTTGCGTGCTCACAAGATATTTCCAAAGGCACTGGAGTGCTTACCATTACAGGCATCCGAGTCATTATACTTTAACCTTTTATATGGAAGAGTAAGGGACGTGCTGACCCAATTGCTGAGGAACCATTCAAGAAAATATTGACTCAATTTCTAGCAAATGAAACCTTTATGAAAATGCTCAATCTTTCAAAGTTTAAAAAAGAAAAGACAACGTCCCACTTGCAGGAAATGAAAAAAGCATGCACAGTTTTCGTTATCTACATGGACAGAGTATGGATTATTCTGCAGGTTTTGAGAATAGCCAAAGAAAACAATTTAGACCCACATGTCATCAAAAGGATATGTCAACTGTTTTCTTTATCCAGCTAAAAGCACCCAAACGACCCAAACGAGAGACAATACATTACAGTGTACCTGTCGACACTTCTGGATCTATCAAATACACATTCCATGTTCAAGAAGACCTCTGAGGTAAAATAGTTTCAGCGTCAACAGGTCAACAGTCCCCCACATTCAGGAATACTATAGACATCACCCGTAAAACGATTAATCGTTACGCTAATTTCCACAACGGCGTTGTGGGTCTTAATAAATATTACTCAGCCTCCTGCAGATAGTGCATGACGAGGCATGAAAGAGCTAGCTGTCACCCAGTAACAACGATAATGGCTGACTTGGACGACCAAGAGTGCACTTCATTATAAGGACCAGTCATCGCCGGTTGCCGAAAGTGAAGAAAGACTGTAATGTTGCATATTTCACAAGATCATCTTCATGCCGAAAGATGGGGGCAGGAAGCCTGCTACAGATTAATACGACAGAGATTAGTTGAGAACATGAAGAAAAGCTTCAATATGCCGACCAAGAGGTATATATAAAGAAGTATGTTTCATCATAATGACTGTGTGATGATCTTTAAGCAAGCAGGAATGTTTCTTTTTTTATGTAATTCTGCAGACATGTTAAGGTGATTTTCTACCGATTATATCTTCAATGTTTATGATACATATCTCGCTGGACATATCATCCTTACTAAATATATATAAAGGGGGTCTAACACATCATTCATCACCATTATTTCTTCGGTTAATGTTGTGGTGTGCAGTTTCCTGTAAGCCGCCTGCATTATATACCGTATCTATTTTTCATTCCACCAGTATATGTTTTGCAGATAAGGTTGGAGCTTCTACTTTTTTGGATGATGCACTCCATACAGGAGCAGGAAGATGGTTGACCCCTTTAGGGGGAAAAGGTATTCAACGAAACTGTACTTTACTCCATCCACTGACAAAACTATACAGCCTTCCTGAAGATAACTTCTTGCTCGCGCCAAGCATTTGCAAATATTTCTGATGAATGACTTTTGAGGGTGTTGTACGCGAGTGTTGTAGATGGTGTTGCGTGGGCTGGTCTTCCTGCACGTGCCACAACACTTGTATTGATTATCCTCATCCTGCGGTGGCGGTCGTCGTCGTCGTGGTAGTAAAGCTAGTGGTTGATGGTAGTGGTGTGGTTTTGGTGGTGCTGGTGATAGTGGTACTTCCAATGATATATGGTGATGGTGACGACGGTAGTGGTGGTGATGTAATGCCAGTGGTAACGGGCGCAGTTAGTGGTAGTGGCGGAAGTGTTAGTGGATTGCACTACAACAAGGGAGCTCTGTGATCTTCCTCAGCCAAGAAACTCTTATGATTAATCCTGAGCCAAAGAGAGAACAAGTATCCAAGACGACGAATCTAAGCCTTCATAAAAAAGGAAAAAAAATGCCCTTAGCTACTACGAAAAAAAACCCCAGATTAACGAAGCTCTTACGAATAACAACTCCGAGATATAATATGACCTTGGTCTCTGTGAACAAAACAAGGTGGAGGTAGTTGAGAATGAAGGAAACTAAAGTCAGTGTCGGACGGGAAGGTTTATATAGTATGTGTGGACCTTCGACGTAACAAGGAGTCAGGGGCTTGGAAAACGCGCCCCTCTGTGGTAAGTCAGACGGAAAGAGGTGTCGGTAAATAGTGTGTGCCGAGGAGACTGGCCTAGTAACAGTGTGTGGAGAAGGTATCTCTATAATAGCTACCCCTCTTGTAGTGTGTATGGAAGAGCTGTGACGTGAGAGAGAGAGATAGATAGAGAGAGAGAGAGAGAGTCAAGATAACGATCGACACTTATGATGGTGCAGTGTGTAACAAGAAATTTCCGTTTGTTCAGTTGGGAGTACGGGAGAGTGGAACAGACTTGGTGGGAGCGTGAAGGGAGGGGGTAAGGTAAACTCTACAGGAGGGAGGAATGAACAAAGAGTTGAAGGGAATGGGATCGTGAGGGGGGGGAATGAAATGTAAGACATGGGGAAAATAAATGTAAAAAGAAATATATGAAAGGTCGTGGGAGTGGCCTTGGGCTGTAAGTAAATGAGATGATATGGGTAGACGACTTAGAGAGAGAGAGTGAGTGTGTGTGTTAGCTAAGAATATAACTAGCCCATACTCCCCTACCCTCAGATACACAACCTCATAATCCCTGAGGTTAATAAATCCCAGACAGATCCCTCCACTAACCCCACCTACTTCTCTTCTACCCTGAGATCCTTAAGTCTTAGCAAGGAAACCAAAAACCCTCACACAGTCCGCTGAGACTCTAAAAGTCTTAGGTAGGAGACCCCAAGAAACCCCCTTCAAACCCCTGAGATTTATAAGTCTTAGCTATACATTTCCCCAACTAACTCCCCATCTATTCCTCCACCTTCTCTTCACCAATCACACCCTCCCTGAGGTTTAGGGGTCCTACCCAGACAAAGACGTCGTGGGGGAACCACGAGTCCCACTTTTTCTTCCCATGATGCGTCGCTCTCTGCTCTTCACGTCGTGACTCCGAGAGCGATATGGCCATTAGTGGAGTTTTCTGGTGAGACGAATTTCTCTTTCAAGAATTTTCGTACCTTTCATAAACTACATCACGATTTTTTCTTACTTTTTTCTACCATAAGTAGAATATATATATATATATATATATATATATATATATATATATATATATATATATATTGCTTTTCTACTTTCATCTTTGGTTATCTTTACAGATCAGTGGGAGATGGGAAGTACATCTAAGCTTTATTTTCTCTATCTCTTTTAGGAGGTGGCAATTCACATAAGATATAAAGATATATACACATATCGGCGTGAAATATAAGCTTGCGTCATTCCTTTCATACACTAATGTATAATGGAGATTTCAATGTCCTGAATTAATGTTTATACAAAGATGTTACCAGATCTCTGAACCTTTAAAAAGATAAAGGAAGAAAGACAGAAAAAGAGAGTGGTTCTTTCGTAATCCTAATACAGCCGAGAGAATGATCTTTCATTGATCGCATTACTACAGATCAATACCTTAAAAGTTAAAAGGATTTTCAAACCTTTGGGAAAAAGTGTGATTAAAGGAGCACCCCCCCTCCCCCTCTCTCTCCCGCAGATTTACCTGTCATAAACACTCGCTTGACTTTTCTCACATTCGCGATTTGCATAACGGGAAATATACAGCAAGGGAGGTAAAGGTGAAATGCTTGAACCTTGGCAGAATGTGTTTTACCTAGTTCTTTCTCTGTCCACACGTTTCCGTCTGTGCGTATCTGTCTATTTCTTCGCCTGTCTGTATGTTGCTAATGTCTTCCCCAGTCTGTCTCCATCCTCTACTCTCTCTCTCTCTTTGACAGCAAGGCTTAGCCTCATTGTCTTTTGGTCGTGCTGTCAATCTGTCAGGCACTATATCGATTCTCTGTCTCTTACAATGCCAGGGATTTCTATTACTTTCATGTTACCTGTCCCACTGCTGTTTGCGTCCTTGCCAATATGTCTTTTTCTGTTTCTTTGCTTGTTTCCATCTCCTGTAAGATTTCTTGTGTGTGCCTTTACTTACCTGCACTTTACGGGGAGGGAGTTTTACATTTGTGGTGCCCCTCCTCCCATCTCTTGAACTGTGTGTTGTGTGTAATCTCGTATGTTAATTAAGGAGGGGGAGGAGGAGCGAGAGAGAGAATTGTACACCCATGGAATGCATCTCTTGTACTTTATCTTTTACCATTTGGCTCTTTAAACTTTTGTTTAATGTCAGCATTTACAATCTCATAGCTCATCCGCTACTCTAAAACTATAAAAGTACCTCGTCCAACTTTTCTAACGCGTTCCTCAGTTTCCTGGCAAGGCCTCCGGTTCCTTTAGTTTAGGCCTTTCGAATAACTGTCCACTCAACATCGTTAAACAGGTTAGAAGAATGCTGTGGTCAAGACATCCCTTACTTTTCTCTCCTCCATCGCAGGAAAATTCATGGGCAAAAACCTCTCAGTGCAACAGCATTATCACTTCTGTTATATTTACTGTCCTCGCAGGACCTTCCCTGTCAGGGATTATTTGTTCTTTAAGTACCCTATCGAAATTTCAGATGCGAATTCGTTTTATGGCCGAATATACACCGTGAATAGACTGCTGAACATACACATCCTTCTCAATGTACTTAAATGCGAATCTAATATTTGCCAGCAAACTATTGATCTCCTTTACAATTTTCCCGAGTTCTCAAAGATTTTTCCTCCTAATTTCTTGCTACATGATAATCGTATCTATGCCTTCATTCAACGTTTCATTTCCATTCGTTTGCATTTATCTTGGATTGATTTCATCAATTGTGTATCCGATCAGTTATAGAAATCTATCTAGGCCTCCAGAAAAACAAATGCAATATCATCACAATACTTTTTTTCGTGACCTCGGCATCGTCTCCAATAGTACTCCAGTCCTTCCATGTTATTCACAAATATCAAGAAGAGCAATGGTTCCAAAAGTAAGCCCTACAGCACACTTTATTTCGAGGTCCCTCGAGAATGTGTCCTTTCTTACTTTCTGTAAAGGTAATATTCTATCTCTAGAAAACGTATCCTTCTCATTCTTGTCTAAAGACCCAGCTCTGTCATCAGCCTCGTATAGTTTATGGCGCCAAATGGTTTCTGGCAGTCTAGAAACTCGCAAGATACACATGCCTCTCTCTCATGGAAGTCTGAGAAATTCGTTCCGCATGACCTCCATTTCTGAATTCACACTGTCTCTTTCTTCGTTAGCTTCGCCACTGCCCGTGGTTATATATCTGGTTTCTGATTAACTTTTCCAGTGTTTTGCTGAACTTACGCATCAGGGGTGATCAACCTGTAATTCAGCGCAATTGAGCAAACACAGCATTTCTCGCCTTTCCCTCCTTATTCAGCAACATATTAAGAGGATGAATCAAGCTTACTGTCAATTGCATCTGTACATTTCTTCAGCACGTGATGAGAAGCTTCATTAGGTCTATGAGCTTCATTAGGTCTTCAACGAGTCATGGTCTTTCAGTAATCTGTTTGTCTCCTGTTTCAATACTTTCCAAGACCTTCGTATGTTGCTTGTTCTGAGGATGTCTCTCGCGCTGCGAGAACACTCTTTTAACTTGTCATTTGGCATCTCGCATAACTTTCCATCACCCTCTACAGCTTTTCCCTTTAAATTCCTTAACCTGATTAACTACTCTTCAACCGACAATTCAGTCCTAATGAATTTATGGAAAAGTTTTAGATGATCTCCCGCCTTTTTCACAATATTCTTTTCAAACTTTCCCTGTTCCTCCTTCCTTGTCTTGCTTTCTTGTTCCTATCAAATGATGGTTGGTTGCTGCATTACCCATACCTCCTCCATAGAATGTCCCTACGCTCTTTTGTTTTTTGACATCGTTTACTGAACCATTTCTCTTTACTTTAACCTTCCGCCTCTATTTAAGAGTAAAGGTACCCATATTCCAACTTCTTTACTGTAAGTTCCTCTTAATCTTTCATAAAAGTGATTTATGTTAAGGTTCTGGAACTCAAGTTTCCCAATGCACCTCCTCAAAGAAACTGTTTAGCTCAGTTCAAATTTCCAACTTATATCTTCTTTTTGAGAGTGGTTTCGTCTCTAAAATGTTCATATTCTCAGTAGCCACATAAACATTAGATAATCACTCCTTTCCAACTGGTGTATCCTTCTAATAACTTTCCACTTCAAGATAAGGAGGCGAAGATGAAGATAAGACTTAATGATGGTGTGACTGCCCTTTTACTCCGTTTTCCTTAGTGTCATACCCATTCATGAAATTTTCCCGTATACACACAGAGAACTTGTTTTGTGTCTTCATGACTCTCTTCATCCAAGAAAATATAAATTCACTCAGTCTGTTTCTTTATAATTGGAATACCCCATTATCAGAACTTTACTCTTTCTGAAAGCGTGTCTCTCATTTTCATGGTTGAAAATTCATTCTGGTTCATTAATATTCTCTGGAGAAATATTAATGATCAATACCACAATACAAATAATCTCTCGGGTAACTTTTCCCATTAGGTGATGTTTGAATGGGCAGTCAAAGTTTTTTCTGGAACTTGATTTTGTTCCTTATTATTATGAGGCCCAATTGCCCTCCTTTATCTTCTCCTTGCTATCGTATATCCCTTTAGAGAGATTAGGTGATAGTTTTGATAGGTCCTGGTCTCCACAGCTTCACTAGTATCAAGATTGCTTTGCATAATTTTATTGTTGAACTTCATCTCTTTTCCCTTTATAAGCAGTCCATATTTGTTCATATAAGTTCGTAGAAATGGAAAGGCAAGCTACAGTATGAATTCTGTTGAGCTATACAAGACAATCAAGGAAAAAGGTGGCAAAGCCGAATAAACGGTGCACAGAAGTGGTAAGTAGGGCGAAGAAAAGCCTTGGATTCATAGGTAAGGACTTTCAAAATTTAAGTCTATGGAAATTAGTCTCACGCATTACAAGTCACTGGTGCTAACCTACCTTGAATATTCACTTTTGGTCACCCTACTTAATGATAGACAGACATACATCTGTTATAATCTTAGCCTAAAAGTAACGGATTTGACTTTTCAGACTTAAATTATCGCAAATATTCCTCCATATAACATCCCTAATGTTGACTAATCAATAATTCTGACATTACTGAACTCCCCGTTTTCTAAATATAAAGAAATGAATCACCATTCAGTGAAACATGAGAAATTAGTTTCAAGTTCGATTTAACGTCGCATTCACTAATGGCCAAATTGAAGTCTACATCCTCCCCAAACTCCTAAAATTATTAATCACTAAATCAGGTACGGCGCCAGCAAGAACTTGCAGAGATAACATCCCAGAGTACATTCAGCAAGCGACGCTTGCCTAATGGAGCACGATAGTCATCAAAAGAGGAAACTCTTAAGATAGGGAAAGCTTCAGGAAGCGGAAGGGTTTCTCATACGTGACCTGACAGTCTCTCTTGATTTCAACCTATATAATGCTCGATTTCTCCCAATTTCGTCTGCATTTAACTCACCTAAAGGTAATGTTTAAACCTTAAAAGGTTTCTCGAGTGCTCCTTCAGATTCCACCTTTAAACACCACGTACGTGTTCCTTGCGTATCCATCCCGAATAACACTTGGAATACAATTAAAATTCCTCTCATCCTCATGTTAGAATGAATGAAATTTCATTCTTAGTCTGAATCCAAAGAACTCGTGCTTTCTTCCAAGTACTCGCTTCTCACTCATGATTCCACTTACTCACCATCGAGGGAGAACCCCTTGTAGATTCCACCCTAAACTTATGATTGCATCCGAGTGATAGGTGTTCTGAACCCTCCAAGAGGAGGAGGACTCCTTCTCTCAACAGAATACCGACCTAGCCCTTGGACGCATCCAAGTCTTAAGTGTACTCACCCTCGACGAGGAAGACTCCCTCGCTGGTTGCCAGGAGGAGACGGTTCTCTCCCCAGGAATCACCACCCACCACCTCGTAGGGGAAGTCTGGATAACAACACTGAGGTTCCCACGGCTGTAGGGAGATTTCGAAGATTCATTAGGCTCATTAGGACGCAAAGGAAAGGGAAGCGATGTGAATCTATGTTGAAGAGGGTGGATGGGAAAGGGGGGGGGGGGAGCGGTAGGTGTCAACGGGACGTGGTGTGAACTAGATACTGTAGTAAATGAGATTGTGGTTGCTGGAGGAGGCCCCATTGGTGGATTACAGACCTTGAATGTGGGGATGGCTATGAGGCAGATAGTTGGGGTTGGTGAGGATGGTTGTGGATGATGAAGTGTTGTGTACTTTTGTAAGTGGTGAGAAACGTCGAAGGTGATGTCGAAGGATGGGGAAACTTGTGGGAGGTACTGTGGTATAATGTGAAAGGCTTTAAGTGAGGTAGAAGGTTAGAGTTGTGTGAAAAGTTTGGGCTGGTGAAATAGGTTGGGGCAGCTGCAAAAGGTCTTTGTAGTACGAATGGCAAGGGAAGAATGCTACTGACGATTAGTGTGAGAAGTAAGTAGGTTTGGGGTTCCGACAGTTGGTAAAAGCTGCTGTTGTCGAGGTGTTTATATGTTAGTAAGGTGGCGTAGTGTAAGTATGAGAGGACGAATGGTGATAGAGAGACGTCATGATGTGGAGTGCCTTGTGCTGGATGTGGGGGTATGGAAGTAATGTAGATGGTGTGTGTGTGAGTGTGGAGAGTTATTTCATGTGAAGATCCACATAGAGCAGTGAAGAAAAATCGTAAGGCTACTAAACATAATGAAAGAGATGGATAGAAATTATTCAGAGTAACATAGCTTTAGTAGTCATTACTAATGATGTTTGATCTTCACAAACTCTTACCATACTTAGCTCCATTGTGGATAGGTTAGTCAAGGTTCCGTTGTTAATAGTTTCGTAAGTGACAGCTGTTCGTAATTATCAGTTGTTCCCCTAGAGTGAAGATATCTATCATTTCTTATCTATTTCCTTTCTATGTATTGGTGATTAATGACCCTGTTATTCTTATTCATTTCGGTCAAACTTTTATACTGTTTCACCGATATCACTAGTAATCTAACGACCAACTATGATATAAACGAAGGATTTATCAGCGATGTGAAAGTGGGTCTCATATTTACAAACTTAGAAAATACTACAAGCCATACAAATTCCAAGACTTGACATGGGATTCAGGTGGTCAGAAAAGTTCCTCCCTTCTCTCTACGCTCTTTTGTGTGTTCTCTTAATCGCTTCGCTTACAAGAACAAGAAATTGGTTGAGTTAAAAAAAAACAGGTGATGTGGACATGGGTCAATTTGGCCATTTGTTGCCTGATCTTCCCATACACTCCCATGCATTGGTTCATACACCAAGTTGAGCAAACAGCTACGACAAACAAACAAAACCCCCTGCACATGTTCTCCCCCTTGCTATATATTTCAAAATATATCAAAAAAAAAAAAAGGTTAAATGCTTGGTGCGTATTTAAAACCGGCTGTGCAACTTTCCCGAAGAAATGTAGAAGATTAAGAGATGCCCATTGATTTGCATATTAGTGATAATACGAAGCGTAAATTTTGTTCATTATGCAGCTAAAAGTGTCAAAAACTTATACAAGAGTTGAGAAGGCAGTCTGTGGAAAATTTTAATTACTTCGTATCAGTAAATATGACAAAACTTCATTAAAACTTCTCTCTCGCATGCGTATAATATATATTCATATCTATATTACAGAAAGAAGATAACACGTCTAGATAGAAATTCCATAATAAGTCTTGTTCTGTTAAACTCCAGAGCTTGCAAGCACTGGTAGCTAAAATTTAGCGACTATTGCCTCTAAAGGGAGAGAAGTATAACACTGCTTGCAAACTGTACATGCAAAATAAGTGAAAGCATGGGTTCTGTAGTTAATTTTTGCTTGCAAGTCTTTAATTTTTCAAGTTAAACATCAAGAATGGGTATGTTAGTCACCGTTAGTTTGCAATGTTAAGGTTCCAATTTCAATCTAACCTGATGTCTTTATATCAGAGCTGACGTTATGAAATATATATATATATATATATATATATATATATATATATATATCGTAGAACATACAAACCTCCAACAGCCAGGATCGAACCTGGGACCCCTGTGCAAGAGGCAGGCATGCTAACCGCTAGGCTATGGGACTGTATAACAGGAAACAACTATTCGAAATACTGAGTACTCGAATACCCTTCGTCTCACAATGGTGAGCAACGGGGTCTATACTTGGTTGTTTCCGAACAGACGCACATAGCCAGCTGATAGCGTTTTACCGAACCTAACTGTACAACGCGGAGGTATATGAATACGAATAAAGTGCATATGAACGCGCACCTTCATAGAACATACAAACCTCCAACAGCCAGGATCGAACCTGGGACCCCTGTGCAAGAGGCAGGCATGCTAACCGCTAGGCTATGGGACTGTATAACAGGAAACAACTATTCGAAATACTGAGTACTCGAATACCCTTCGTCTCACAATGGTGAGCAACGGGGTCTATACTTGGTTGTTCCGAACAGACCGCACATAGCCAGCTGATAGCGTTTTACCGAACCTAACTGTACAACGCGGAGGTATATGAATACGAATAAAGTGCATATGAACGCGCACCTTCATAGAACATGCAAACCTCCAACAGCCAGGATCTGTGGCTATGTGCGTCTGTTCGGAAACAACCAAGTATAGACCCCGTTGCTCACCACTGTGAGACGAAGGGTATTCGAGTACTCAGTATTTCGAATAGTTGTTTCCTGTTATACAGTCCCATAGCCTAGCGGTTAGCATGCCTGCCTCTTGCACAGGGGTCCCAGGTTCGATCCTGGCTGTTGGAGGTTTGTATGTTCTATTAAGGTGCGCGTTCATATGCACTTTTTTCGTATATATATATATATATTGTCACGATGATATAATATTTCTCGATAAGGAACTCGATTTATGTTCTATAATTCTGTATTATGTACGAGAGAATCCACGAGTTATAAATGTGTGTGTTAGAGACTTCTTTATGGTAATTAGCTATAAGATTAACAACTTGCAGACTCTGAACTTTGGCAGTCGTATATTGTTGTATTCAATTAATATAGACAAAATAGGATGTATAAATATCTCATGTGTAGCCATATCTAACTTCATCAACTCCTACAGGGCAACAAGAATCATACAACATTATTTACTCTAAAGGACTTATGACCGAATTTTTTTTAGTTGGTATGAAGGCAAAATCACATTTGTGTACGTTTAATTTTCCAAGTGCTTTCAGACAAAGTATAGTTACCGGAACTATCAGTTCCAGGCCACTTTTTTCAATAGTGATTGCTTAACACAACGTTATTATGCCTAATTAATGATACTGATGTAGTTATAGGAACTCCATTTTTCTCATCGAGCAATATATATATTGTCAAAGTTATTACTATCCGCCTCTGTAACATTATAATACTTTAGTAAGATTTATTTATTTTAACTGGTTACGTGATTATATATATATATATATATATATATATATATATATATATATATATATATATATATCCCCTGGGGATAGGGGATTAAGAATACTTCCCACGTATTCCCTGCGTGTCGTAGAAGGCGACTAAAAGGGGAGGGAGCGGGGTGCTGGAAATCCTCCCCTCTCGTTTTTTTTTTTTTTTTTTTCTTCAATTTTCCAAAAGAAGGAACAGAGAATTGGGCCAGGTGAGGGTATTCCCTCAAAGGCCCAGTCCTCTGTTCTTAACGCTACCTCGCTAATGCGGGAAATGGCGAATAGTTTGAAAGAAAAAGAAAGAATATATATAAATATATATATATATATATATATATATATATATATATCATACAAAGCTCCAACAGCCAGGATCGAACCTGGGACCCCTTGTGCAAGAGGCAGGCATGCTAACCGCTGGGCTAAGGGACTGTATGATAGGAAACAACTATTCGAAATACTAAGTACTCGAATACCCTTCGTCTCACAATGGTGAGCAACGGGGTCTATCGGTTGTTTCCGAACAGAACACTTAGCCAGCTGATAGCGTTTTACCGAACCTGACTGTACAACGCGGAGTTATATGAATACGAATAAAGTGTATATGAACGCGCACCTTCATAGAACATACAAAGCTCCAACAGCCAGGATCGAACCTGGGACCCCTTGTGCAAGAGGCAGGCATGCTAACCGCTAGGCTAAGGGACTGTATGATAGGAAACAACTATTCGAAATACTAAGTACTCGAATACCCTTCGTCTCACAATGGTGAGCAACGGGGTCTATCGGTTGTTTCCGAACAGAACACATAGCCAGCTGATAGCGTTTTACCGAACCTGACTGTGCAACGCGGAGTTATATGAATACGAATAAAGTGTATATGAACGCGCACCTTCATAGAACATACAAACATACAAAGTTCGATCCTGGCTGTTGGAGCTTTGTATGTTCCATGAAGGTGCGCGTTCATATACACTTTATTCGTATTCATATAACTCCGCGTTGTACAGTCAGGTTCGGTAAAACGCTATCAGCTGGCTATGTGTTCTGTTCGGAAACTACCGATAGACCCCGTTGCTCACCATTGTGAGACGAAAGGTATTCGAGTACTTAGTATTTGGAATAGTTGTTTCCTATCATACAGTCCCTTAGCCTAGCGGTTAGCATCCCTGCCTCTTGCACAAGGGGTCCCAGGTTCGATCCTGGCTGTTGGAGCTTTGTATGTTCTATGAAGGTGAGCGTTCATATACACTTTATTCGTATATATATATATATATATGTATATATATATATATATATATATATATATATATATATAATATATATATATATATATATATATATATATATATATATATATATATATATATATATATATATATATATATATATATATATAATATATATATATATATATATATATATATATATATATATATATATATATATATATATATATATATATATATATATATAAACTGAATCACAGGTGCCTGAACCTGCCTCTCGCTGACCTTCCTAGGTCGGTGATCATTTATTTATATTTCATACCTATTTGCTTTATTCCCTCATCCTCTCTCTCTCTCTCTCTCTCTCTCTCTCTCTCTCTCTCTGCCCAAAGTCTCGAAAAGTTTCTTTGTGTATCATTAACTTCCTATCTTCAATTTTATGGTCGATTTTACCGTCTCTCAGATTTCCTCAGTAAAGTTACAGTCCGTGTCATTAGCACCGATCACCGTTTTGTAGTCTGTTTTGCTTTGGCCGAGAGTTCATGGAAAGTTAGTTTTCGAATCATTTATTTCCTGTCTTCCGGGGAAAAGCGATGGCTGGGGGATACGTTATAAAAGGGTGGTATTACTCCTATTAGTTTGTTTTATGACCCGTGAGTGACTTTGTAAGATGGTACGTTTGGCAGAGAATGACTCCATTGTGGAGTCCCGGCCTTGGTTTTAAGGGACAGCGGGCCGACCGTCGCCTCTGCATGGCATCCTTAACTCAAAGTGTTCATAACACGTTCCAATATTCTTTCGCGGTGTACGTTCCCATGCTTTTTTTTTTCGTTTTCATTTATTTTCATTCATTGTCTTATCTCTCTATGCTCATACTGATTTATACAAAATAATACACTAATTTTCTTGGCGTTTATCATCTGAATCTTTTGGTAAATCTTACGTACTCCCTAATTATCACGCGCTTCTTTTCGAATTCGGAATTGCATTTTCTCTGTTTACTCTCCCCATTTGCGACATTAATCGCCCTATTCCCGCCATGTACCCCCGACATTAGTGTGGGGTTTCAGCTGCTGCAAACCCATAAAGCAAACTTTTCGGGGGAGTGAGTGAGGTTTACAGGGGTAGTGCGTTTCTAATGACCAGAAATATATTGGATGGTTTACACTCCATGACGGGAAATTATTATCGAATAAACTTGGTCGTATTTTTACACCCACCCCTCAGTATATCCGGTGAAATGGGGTGTTGAGTGGGGTCGTAGGGGGAAAGTGTTAGAGAGAGAGAGAGAGAGAGAGAGAGAGAGAGAGAGAGAGAGAGAGAGAGAGAGAGAGATATTACTAGTTACAAGACAGTTAGTCGAGCGATTGGACTTTGTGGGAGAGTATGAACTCTCCCCACCACACAGGGAGATATGACCAAATACAAAGACATTCATAATACCAATCAATCCATTAAGCTTAAACATCTAATCTCGTTTACTCCCACCAACGCTTTATCCTTAAAGAATATCAAAAGATCCATTTCAGAGGCTGTATTCAATGCATATCTCTAATATGTAATTCATTATGCCAAGTTTGTTTGTTTACTACGATGTCTAGAATGAGAATGAAGTCATGTTTGAAGTCTAATAGACTCTGATGAGGTAAGGAAAGGGCTAGAAACGTCTATCTTGCCACGACCTTATTTATGATACGAAAGAAGCGAACAGAGTGGACAAAGTAACTCTCTTTACGAATCTATGAAAAAATAACTTCAATTATGAATGGAAATACGAGATATATATATTTTCAAAATTTATTTATAATTATTGTTTCGGCCAGGAAAAAAAGGATCTTGCAGTTTACATTCGTGTAAAGAGTCTACATTAAATGAACAGTTTACTTTCAGGCTAGAAGTGAACTTAGGACTGATAAAGTATGTTTTGTTGACCTACTGATTAAGTTGATTATTTGTCCTTGTTTTTGTTGCGCCCACTGTTGGCACATTACTACTTTCTCTCGCATTCTCTTTTGAATACCTTTGCTTTAATGCAACGGTGTATAATTACTGCACACAAAGACTCGTCGTGCTTGCACGTACTGAGGCATAAGTTTTTATACGCATGAAGGGGAATTCTTCTACATTACATATTATATATATCCCTCGTGAAATGGGTCCTAGAAATGTATAATAATAATATGTGCAATACCTCTTTGTGCTATATGGGGAGGGAGTTATACACTCGTGGGATCCAATTTCTTGTGTGTATTTGTGTGTGTGTGTGTGTGTGTTTGTGTGAATCATGACCTTTTGCACTGTAACACAGTGGCAGACGGGAAGAAAATGGTAGTAGATGGTTAAAAAAGAAAGCCTAAAGGTTAGAGGCAACAGAATCGGCCATGCAAAACTGTTTCCTAGTTGGAGGTGTTGCCGAGGATTACCTTCAGGATTTATGGGGAATCTGAGAAGGCATTGTCTGCCAGTGTAAGGCCTACTTCAAGATGATGAGTTGGTTTGGTTGAGAGAGCGAGAGAGAGATGAGGGCTTGAATGAGGGATGTGAAAACTAGAGATATAATTTTGTATTTGAGAGATAAGGATTGGATGAAAGAGATACAGACAGAGATATACTTAAAGACTTTAGATCGAAAGACTAAGATTGGTGGCGAATGTCATAGAAAAAATAATCAGACACACAGAGATATAACTTGAAAGGGCAACATTATGAAAGAGCAGAGCAGCATAGCTAAACCAACATGCCTAAGGTGTTGGATGGTGCTCTCAAGCGATGCGACATAGTTATGAGACATCTGTGCACGGGGTGATGTGAACCTTGTAAACACTGTGGAAGTGTGTTATTAAGATAGAGAAAAAGATACGGACGAATAGGTTGATGAGAAATTTAGAAAAACAATCATATTTGAACTATACGTTCGTGTGTGTGCGTGTGTGTGTGTAAGAAACCCTCCTGATATGAGATATTGTGTGCATGTGTCAGTACCAGAAGAGTCGGGTAGGCGGAACCAATATATACACACAGAGAAAGTGATGTAGAAAATGCATGATTACACGAAGACGTGAGGCAAGGTGGATCTAGATGAGCATACAAGATTTTTGTTACCTCGTGAATATAAGTGACACTCCGATGCGCACAGAGTATTAAATGGACCAAACACAAGTTATAGTTGATACACAAGACATAAGGATTAGGTACGCAGGAAAAGAGACTGTATTAGTGGGTATAGACACTGTGATCACATTTCGTATTTTGAAACAAAAGTTCGAAAAAAGTCTATAACATGCAATAGAATTACTATCATCGTGGGGAAATTTGAACCTTTCATTGTTTAGGTGTACTAAAGTCATGACTATTTGCCTCCAATAGCACCCGACAGTTTCTTATTTGTATTCAGATTCATCAAAAAGGTGTGTGATTACTTTGTGATTAGTGTGGGATTATCATTTGTAAGTTACGGGAAGAAAAGCTTTACAATCAAGCTGCCTCATCTCTTAACCTTGAACTTATGTATCATGGCTTTATTCCTATGTATGTATGCAGACACACGCACACACACATCCAGCCTTCGCCAGGACGTGTGTGTTTGTGTGTGTTTCCTCATCAGATACCTAGTCTTCCCAGCCTTAGAAAATAAAGAGATTGTGATTCTAGCTGTCACAACAATGAAGGTTCAAATCTCACTAAGTTAGGGAGTCACCTCATCAGAAACCCTTTGGAACAGAACAGAGGCCGATCAAAGTTATGAACGGTCGTGCAGACCTGAAATAACATTAGGTACTTGAACGTGCACAAATGTACTTAGGTGCGAAGGTGCTGTAGACTTGAATATTGCACTTCAGTTACAAGAGACATATGAATACAGCAGGTATAAGTGCTGGATACTATTCAAACAGCCATTCGAGCACAGAGACAGGCTACTTCATGCATAACAAAGACGAACACTGACGTAGATATGCAGAGAAAGATGAGTCAAAGACTGGAGAAAATTATGGGTAGTTAAGAGCACGGCTACAGAGATACAATCACAGACAAGGAACTGCAAATACTAAAAGATCGAACAGCTGGAAAGAAACAGGCACGGATAAAGATACGAGACAGACAGAAGAACAGAATCAGAATACTAACATGGCCATACAGAGGAGTAAAGAGGCCAGGGATATTAAGGTAGATACATATAAACACAAATAGACACAAGGGATCGATTGAGACAGCTAAAAGAGATAAGCAGAGAGTTACAAGAATAGAGGAAGAGATAAAGAGGGACTCAACGGGGATGGGGGGGGGGGGTTACTCTGGCCAGACAGCAAATAAGAAATGATTATGAAAAAAGGGGATTATATTGATATAATGATTATACAGGACACAAAATTATCTACAAACAGACAGACAGAGACAGACGGGCAAGACAGATGCAAAAGAACCAGCAGGCTAGCGAAGGGGCAACGTACTCTGGCACGGAGAGCGGATGTGGAGGTAGAAGAGGAACCAGTGAATCCCTCTGAGACAGAAAGATACAGGCAGGCAGACAGATGCAAGAGAGATCAAGCAGGGGCTGACATACCCTGGCATGGAGAGCGGTGGTGGAGGTGGAAGGAGAACCATTAGAGCCCTCTGTTAACTGGGGGAAAGACACATCTTAATAGAGACAAGTGAACACTACTAAGGGGTAGGTTCGAATGCTTTCTGGGCATTCGACCACATCTTTTGGAGCACTACCAAGAGGAATCATAAACACATGGTAAAAAGAGTAAGTAAACATTTCAGAAAGGGGCGACGGGGTGTCCTTAGATCTATATATAAATGGGTAAGGGATTCTATACACATTCTCTTACAAAAGGGTTTACAAGAGATTCTATAAGGGTGAGTAGATGGTACATTACTGTATTTCTTCCACACACATATTGAGAAGCATTTCTAAACGTTTCACACACATTCTGTACTCGCTTACAAAAACAAATATTTCGAAACATACAAGTTTGTAAGTACAAAATTCATTTGAAGATTTCATAAACACTACAAAAGAAAAGGCTTCCAGTGGTGTTTAGAAGTTTCAGAACCATTTCAAAGAGAAATTTGAGAACGCAGAACAAAAAACTTTTTAAACACTTTAGAAAAAAAGAGAATTTTCCTATATACAAAACTCTCAGGAATTCAAAAAGATCCTGTACCTAAAAGATCTGCAAAATATTTATAGAAATGGGACTACACATTCTGTAGACATTTCAAACAAAAAACGGAAGAGTAAGATTTGTAGATATTTTACTAGAGCGGTTTCTAAACCAAAGACGGGTCTTCTGGCAGCTGTGCAGACTTCAGAAACATCTCAAGCTGTCAAGGTTATCTTCAAAAGCTAGCCACTGAACAATCTCCCAAGAAGATATACTATCGTTGCATCTATGGAGCCTCATGTAATAATTCAGTAGGAGGGTATCAAAACACTGTACATGAGAAGGCCCTTAGCTGATAGTGAATAAGCTAATGTGCGCATTATTATTTTCTTTATACAAAACACCTGTGATAGGTTCTCAAGTATCAGAGGAGATAGTTCCTGAGCTCTGCTGCAAGATTTGTAAACACTTTGTGAGCTCAAACATTCCTCTAAGAGGATTCATAAATGCCACAACGAGAAAGATGCTTCATACTGTTTCGGTAGTTTGAAAAATCGCTAAAGGAAGATTCCTGAGATCTGAACCATGGACATCATGAGGTTTTAAGAAAGCTGTTTGTCTAATGAAAAGTTTTCTAAACACAAAGTAAAAAGAAAAGTGTAAAGTCTTCACAAAAACGAAATTAAGAAGAATCTGAAAGCCAGACGTTAAATTGAAACTTTCATCATGGTTTCAATTGTGTTTTAGCTCAAAAGATATTTGGAGTGAATCAAATGCAAGAAATTATAAATATGCTAGCTGATTTCTAAATCATCCCAGGAGTCAAAATCTGTGGATATACTGATAGATACAGTCTTTAGAAGTCTATCGAAAGGCGTAATCGGATATGACGACAAAATACTTAAACATTTCAACAAAGAATATCCCAAAGAAAGTATCAGACATTCAGAGAGTTTTTCTGATACATATGATAACAGAGTCCTGACTGTATGAAGCAGAAAGTTTTTAATTATTTGACCTCAAGAACTTCTAAACATCTGAAGTGCAGGTTTCTAAACATCACAACAAAGAAGGTCCTTAGAGCAGTACAAAGAGAAGTAACTATCATAATTAAAGGGAATCTAAAGAAGCTCAACTGAAGGTTTTGTTGACATTCATGAAACATCTACCTCAAAATCAAATATAAGGTCACTTGAGATTTAAGTATATATATATATATATATATATATATATATATATATATATATATATATATATATATATATATATGTATATATAATCACCTAAGAGGAGAGGAGTTGACAGGGAGCAATATAACACGACAGTTAACAATATTAGGAAACAATAATAAATGAAGAGTTTCTAAATGGTTGCCTAAAAGTACCATGAGGAATATACTAAATTCTTAACGAGACACATACTATCATATTAGATGTAGAAAATAATTTTAAAAGGATTAATGAATATAGTTTATAAGACAGTGACACTGACTGGAATTTTGTAGGCAATAGTTATATGCACACAGTCACTTAAGTGCCATGAACATTTTGAGAATGAAGAAATTCCTTGAGTCTGGGATGAAAGTTCACAATATATCTACAAAAGTTTTACACACATATCATAACTGGAGAACTGCTAAACACAGCCAAACGAGGGTAGAAGAGCATTCGGATGTTAAAACATTCTGAAGCTAAGTCTTGAAAAATAATTTCGTGAGAACATCAATGAAAAGGTGTCTAAACATTTTTACGAGATATCGTAACATTTATACATGGAACTCTAATAATACATGGATAGTAATTCATGAAAACATCCAGAAGAGAGTCAGGTATATATATATATATATATATATATATATATATATATATATATATATATATATATATATATATATATATATAAATCTCCAAAATACACGTGTACATAGGTTATAAAAACAAACAACACCTGAAATTGAAAAGTTGTAAACAATTAGAACAAAGACACTGAAGGTTGTAACGACACTCAGTCTTGATGCTGTAGTCATCTAATTACTGTAAACAGTAGAAGCACTGTACACATCTTAAGGGAATTCTTAAGAATTTGGAAAGTGGCGTCGGTAAACACTTTCTGAAGATGAGGAGGGAGTTTAAACAATCTAGCATCAGTGTTTGAACATGTGTGTGTCTCAGTTTAACAAGGAAAAAGTAGGATTCTCATTTCAATGAGCTACACATAAGGACAATCACATTATAAACTCCAGGCAGACAACACGCAGAGTTTTCACCAAGTAACATTTATAAAAGTAATAAATGATATCAAAATCGGTAAGAGCATTTTTACCAAGATATAATTTGCCCTGAGAAGTATTTCCTGTTTTAAAGTCAATTTGAGAACGTGAGTGTCGCTGGTTACGAATTCTTCGGGTCCATTTTTGAATCCAGTATTGGGCTGCTGGGTTCATATACATCTTTCTTTTCTTTGATATTGATAAAATCGCCGTATCCCGCGTTAGCGAGGTAGCGTCAGGAACATACGAAGAAAGGCCGTATTCGCTTACGTCCATTCTCTAGCTGTCATCTGCAATATATATATTTCTGTTCCAGGTGCCAGCTCAGGTAACGTGTGTCAGCCGGAGGAAAGTAGGTCCTCCTTGTCTACAACGAGGTCGACCGTGTTTACTAAATCAGCGAAAAATAATGAAGACTGAGGTATTGGAGGACCCACAGTATATGCCACAGGGATGAGATAAACTTTAGTTACGAAAGCACTATTATTTCATCCTCAGTATACATCTAAACATAACTTATCCAATGCCAGTTTATTCTAACTCTATGGATTCATCTCACTAAGACTTCTACAATTCCTTACCGAATATTTGTCGTCTTACCTAAACATAAACCTGAATATGATTCTTCCTCTGTGGTCGGACTGTCTACATTGTTTTTATAACTATATATTTACAAACACTTACTTTCTTTAATCTTTCTTGGTCTCTCGATATTCCTCTCATTCCTTGTCTATCATTTATTTTTCTTTTAAGTTTGCTTTAACATCTCTGTTTTTTCAATAAGAAACCATTTGCATCCTATCTTAAACATTTCACCCATTAATAATTTGTGTATAATCACCTTTATTTCCTTATCACCTTCTTACCTTAAATTTCATATCCTACTACATCAGTTCGTCATTTACTGTCATTTTTTGTGTGCCTTATCATCTTTAATTTCATATCCTCTCCATCTAATTTAGTAGCACTGTAATTCGTCATTCTTACCTTATTTACCGAGCCCTCTTCCTATTCAAGTATCTATCCTGACCCTTCTGTTGATTCCTCTCTTCATCCTCATCCTAATTCATCTCATCTCCTTTCGTCCATAATTTACCATTATCTAAATTTCATGTTTAACCTGTGACCCTCTTCCCTGTTCTGTGCTTTCAGTTCTTTCATTGCTTTTTATATTCAAGGTTTTCTTTCTGCTTCTAAAACTCTCCCTTCTTCCTCTTTTCTCCATATCACACTATCTCCCGTTCAACCTCCTCCTGATCCTCCTTGTCCCTCTTTTCCCCACTCCTACTTGACCTACCGTGCGCTTGAAGAGACCCGTAGTTGCCAGGGAGGTTGGGGCATCACCCTTAACTATAGTGTCCAGCTTCAGCGCCTGCCCGAACCGCACGAACTCCACCTGCAAGACCAGTGAGAGTCAGTGGGAGCCTGGAACCTCGTCTGGAGGAAGTACAGTTGGCAGAATTTTGGAAAACCAGTTCTTCAAGGAAAGACATAACTACATAGTTCACAGAGTTTCAATGAGAGTTAGATTATCTTTTAGAAACATTTGGATGATTATGGATGATTGCTGGGGTTAAAGAGACCATCCTCTAACCAGTTATTCCAGTGGCCTTACTGTAGTCTAGTAACTCTACCCACAAGCCATGGGAATTCCGTCAGATGAGTTCAGGAGAGTTGAGAGTTACCCTTGGTTCAGCAACTCTTACCAGATGTTGTTAGGAAGAATCAAAAGAATTAAAAAAAAATATAATATCATTATAACAATTTTGATCTAAGAACTCTGCCAATTATCGTATGAGAATTAGAAATCTTAAGGATTCTCAATCTGCTAATTCACAAACACCATAATTAGAAAGCCCTAAAAAGTATATCTGCAAAGTTGCAGAAGAAAGAAAGTTCAAATCTTAGGAACTTCACTTTCAAGGTTTAGGAAGCTAATTAGGGCTCAGAGGCTTAATTGGTCGAGGAAGAGTAAAATTAGTTAGATACAAGAAGACCGACTACTGTATCAATCTAGGGACTCCTCTAGTACTAAGAAATGGAGACAAATTGGGCTTAAAACTTTTAAATATAAGGAAATGGAAAGTGTTGGTAAGATTTGGGTCAAGCTATTGTTAATGAGAAGTAGAGTTAGTAAGATTCACAATCTGCAATCGGTAGGTTAAGAAGAATAATTAGAATAAAGACCTTTCCCTATCAGGAGAGTCATGTCCCAAAACATTAACGACCTCAAGACTAAAGACAGTTAGTGGAGCTTGAGACTAATTCTAGTTTCCGAAAGATCATCATTATCATCTTGTGAATTTACATGTAAGGTTGACTTATCCAAACTTCAGGAATTCTGGCTGCAAGAAAGGTAATTACTATCAGTGACGTAGGAACTCTGCCTGACAAAGTTAAAAATCGTTACAAGTCAATTTCTCCGTTAAAGTTAGATTATATTTTGTTTCTGCTGAGAAAGAAAGAGACGTAAGGGCAGGGAATGAACCCAAACCCATCGTGTTACTTATGACATTAAATACAATCATCAAGGAAATGAAGTTCTTAGGGAGCAGAGAGTCTACTTTGTTTATATAACATGAGCCAATTAAGACTCAGGTTATTGGATGTTAAACGAAGATAGCTAAACTAGGGAAAACAACAACAGCAGATACATAGTTTGCTTAGCAATTATTTTGGAAAATAATGTGAACATGTAGATGGAAAGTCCAATTTTGAAAACAGTATATCGTTGAAATGATTAGCACATTACACATGTTTGGGAGACAAGCAGAGTTACAAGTCTTTGTTAGCATACAGTGTCTAGAAATATCATTGCTCTTTGGGACAGACAAACCCTATTCGTAAAGTGAATGAAAAATATAGGTATATTTTTGCGAACTCTGCTCTACTGAATAATCTTTCAGTCCCTGAAAAGGTTTTCTTAGAGAGAGAGAGAGAGAGAGAGAGAGAGAGAGAGAGAGAGAGAGAGAGAGAGAGAGAGAGAGAGAGAGAATCAGCTGGACAAGAGCAGGCCAGCCACCACCGGACATTGGGAGTTAAATTGCCAAACTTGGGGAAGTTCGCCTTTGCCGAAAATCTTTAATTTCCGGCAATATTACTTGGAATGTGATGAATGCCCTTAATTGGACAGCATCCCTCAGCTGTAACACAGACACTGTAGGGGGTAGGGGGACCACAGAGAAAAAATAGAGAGAGAGAGAGAGAGAGAGAGAGAGAGAGAGAGAGAGAGAGAGAGAGAGAGAGAAAATATTCTATATGTTAAATTTCTAGTTTTTTTCTTTACGACTCATTACGATGAATTTTTCACGTTTTAAAATATATATTCTGGAAATACTAACAGTTGGTTTTAAATTGGAAATTATAAAAGGGGTTTGATTCATAAGAAAAAAATATAGTTTTTAGTGAAAAGGACTGGCCTAAAGTCTGAAGAGGTAAGATTCCCAATATATATATATGGGGATAGGGGGAAAGAATACTTCCCACGTATTCCCTGCGTGTCGTAGAAGGCGACTAAAAGGGGAGGGAGCGGGGGGCTGGAAATCCTCCCCTCCCATTATTTTTTTTTAATTTTTCCAAAAGAAGGAACAGAGAAGGGGGCCAGGTGAGGATATTCCCTCAAAGGCCCAGTCCTCTGTTCTTAACGCTACCTCGCTAACGCGGGAAATGGCGAATAGTTTGAAAAAAAAAAAAAAAAAAAAATATATATATATATATATATATATATATATATATATATATATATAAAATAATCACACAGGGTGTTTATCAAGGATAATCATCAGAGAGCATGATCACTGAGGATGATAATTTATGAGAATAATCGCAGAGATTAATCACTGAGAATGATGGGAACGATAACCCAGTGCTGGTGATGATTTGGAGGATGATCACGGACGATGATGACCACGGATGATAATGATGACTGAGGAGATAGGTAGACCAACTCACCTGACGTGCCTCCTCCTTCCGTCTAGATGACCTGGGCGGGTCTGGCAACACGTCGCTGAAGGCCCGGCGGTTCAGCATGGTCTGTCGGAAAGAACCAGAGGTGGGTGAGAACCCGTCCTACATAGGACAGACACAGAGAGAGAGAGAAATGGAGTATGACCAGCCGGGAGGAACCAGGAGGGTGAGGGATCTTCTTGAATAAAGACAGACTGACGGACAGACACTATGGTCTGTAGGGTGGACCAGAGGTTGAGGGGCCCCGTCCATCAGAGACACAGAGAGACATATATCTGATAAAATTTGTCTTTCCGAAGGGGAAAATCGTCCTGGGTGGGAGCCATTGTGAAACTACAGAACGAGCGTCAAAAACAACGAGTCAAATTTTCAAAACTTATGAACCCCACATGAGGTTCATGAGGAACATGAGGAATACATGTATCTGTGGGGAATACAAAACGTCGCTAAAAACTGAAACAGGATGGAAAAGAGAACATGATATATTGCCGTATGTATGAGTGTGCAATTAACTCTTTGCACCTACAGGACGTGAACAAATGCTCAGTGTACCATCACCCCTCAAACACATATACTGGCCTGGCCTCGTTTGGGAAAAAATGAAATTCCTTGTGTGTGTGTGTGTGTGTGTGTGTGTGTGTGTGTGTGTGTGTGCGTGCCAATTTCTAATTACCTATTCGTGTTGTATAGGAAGGAAGTTTTACATTCGCGTGTGTGTGTGTCTGTGTGTGTGTGTGTGTGTGTGTGTGTGTGTGTATGTGTGTGCGTGTGTGACATTTTCCCTCGTCGCCAGAGATGTCTAGCTAACTCCTGTCTGAGGCGAGAGGCAGAATAGATTTAAATCTCCGCAGGAGACGCGCGTCCTCATTAAAAGAAAAAGACATCTAGTTGTCCCTAAGGTCAGTTACCTCAGCACTTGATGATACGTTACTCAATCATTAATTACTAATTAACTGAACCGCTCGACACTCTATAGACACATCTATGAACGTAGGTAGTTAAGTGAAGCTGTCGGACAGGTGATACATGACGGTAATTAGGTTCCTTGACGAGCATGTGTCGCACTAATTGCGACATACAACTCTTAGGCGACACCTTGACTGTGTGTCCCGCGTCATTAGCGGCAGAAATTACGACACGTCTGTCTACAGGTTGGGCAAAGAGGGGTGGCATTAATCTATATAAAGGGGATTACCCTCGAAACCACGTCCTAATCCGTCACTCAGCGGCCGTCCCAACGAAGCCGTGTGGAGTAATTAGAAACACAGACCAGCAGACCAAGTAACAGCAAAAGCATAGGAGGAAATAAAGACAAAATCATTAGTCCTTTACGTCCTTTCAAACTATCACACTGACTTATGAATACTCACAGCTATGGCTTGTGGATTAAACTCTCTTCCTTACCATTTCATTTTCATTTTTTTTTCTGTAGTAATAAGTACAGAATTCAAAAATCGAACGAGAGACGCATTGACAGTGGCAGAAGATTAGCTCTGGAATTTCCAATATATAATTTGTGATCCTGAGGTTTAAGAGTGGCGGTAATCAAGGTAGAAAATTGTTGAACCAATGCAAATTCTGAATATCTACCCTGAAGAAATTGTCAGTGCGATGCATGAACGATGATATATATAAATATATATATATATATATATATATATATATATATATATATATATATAATGATGCTATATACACTTGCTCTCTATCTGAGTTACCTGGAACAGAGTTCATCAGAGTATATAAAGTTCTCTGCAAGTTCTAAACTAACGGCCGAGTGGAAAAATAAGTTTCACATGAGCTGCCGTCATATTTGCATATATTAAAAAAAAAGATAGACAACCGAGAGGAACACCTCTGAGGAAGGTAAAAGGTTGCCAAAGTAGCAAAGTTTGTATGGAAAGAATCACTTTTTTATCCTTTTTTTTCTTTTTTTCTTTTTTTTTTTCTTTTTTTACGACAGTAAGACGATCTTATTAGTATCTGAGTTTGTTGTCCCCGAATTTTTTGTCTTTTCTTTTATGAAAGTTTAGATGGAGTCTTTATCATCAGGGACAAACGAGTGGGTGCGGGTTGGGTGCACCGGTACATGTCGGTGACCTAAAAATAGAGAGAGAGAGAGAGAGAGAGAGAGAGAGAGAGAGAGAGAGAGACTACCTATTCACGAGCGCTTACGACAATGTACTATCAGAATAGCACGGCTTTATAGTGCGTAGCACTAACTGGTCCCTGAGAGAGAGAGAGAGAGAGAGAGAGAGAGAGAGAGAGAGAGAGAGAGAGAGAGAGAGAGAGAGAGAGAGAGAGAAGGGAGCTGCAAGCCAACAATCGTTAATACCAATTAAGGCTCGCACCCACAAATCCACCACTGTCGAGTCAGGAGGTAAACACCTGTGGACCCCCTCCAGATCACGCTAGGCCCCGGCTCACCTTCGACCTTGGACGGGAGGGAGGGAGAAAGGGAGGATGACCGAACGAGGGTACGAACAACTCATAAGCACAAGCATCACAGAAGAGTGAGATGGCAAGACGGCAAGTATCTTGACGTGCAGTGGTCCACCTCTCTCTCTCTCTCTCATGTATTTTCCAAAACTTCAACCATTTTGGAACAGGCTTCCCGTACTCACTCAACACCCTTGAACAAACTTCAGCAACATATTCTTTCTTTTTTTTCACGACTGCCTTATGGACAAGAACCAATTCTTCACACCTCGACCGCTGCAGCATTCTTACACCACATCACCCCCACCACCACCAACCAAAACTCCTTCAGGGAACTTTCCCAACGTATAATCCTAACGAGACAGAGGCGCCCCCCATTCGCCTTAATCCAAACCTGCCATGTTTTAGGATGAATCAACACTCTGCTCGGTCCTTGCAACAAGTTACAGGACACTTTCAAAACAAAATTCCCTTCTAAGTATTCGGGGGTTTCCCTCTCTCACTTAAAGCAACCGTCACTAACAACATCGTATAACCACGTCTAACAAGACTAGTCTTCAACCTCTGTACACACAGCAGTATTATTCCAGCCATGGCCATCCCCTCCTCCTCCTCCTCCTCCTCCTCAATGTCCTCCTTATCTTCCCCTGGAGGCAATGTGACCCTACTTGGAGAGCTAGCTGTCCCCCACCCCAGCCAGCAGAGCCAGGCGTGCACACCGCGCCTCCTGGAGAGCAAAGTAATGGTAGTGCCACTCACTGTGCATAAGCTGAGAGGAACAAATCACAGTCTCTAAAGAGAAATTCTCGAGTGGAAATATATATATATATATATATATATATATATATATATATATATATATATATATATATAACCAACCTTTGGATATATTTGCAGGTTCTATCATTGAGCGAGGACTAAGGAGCAGACAAGGAAATACAAGAACCAGATGCTGTCGTTTGCCATCAAGAAGGCCGTCATGTGAACCATATGGGCATCAGTAGTAGACGAGAAAACGTCGCTCCCAAGTTTTTGTCGAAAAAAAAATAACACAATGTTCGTCTATGGACTTGGTAGCACGGAGGAGATATTCCTCAATCTCCTCACTCAGCCGCTTGACAATCTCAATTAAATGCCTGCACCTCACGTCTGTGGCAGGTATATGCTGCCACCTTGTGCAGTAATGCATACCGAGCTCCTGACAACACAAGACTTAACAGATTATACGGACCTCTCGGCGCATACCTAAGATGGAGCTCCCAAAATGCTGGGCGTTCGGCGATTCCCCTCTGACCGTTCAGTGCAATCTACTTAAGAGGTAAGAAACTTCAGAGGACTTTTTGTCGACCTAAGTAGGATAAGGCTTTGTGTTGTTCAAGATGAAGTGGAGAGATCCTTCCTTGTCACACGGACTGGGAGAACTTATCCCCAACCAAAGCTAGCCGTCAGAACTTCGTACTTCACATTTCTTCTTTTGTGTCTGATTCAACACTCTAAGACTTGGCGACTGGTAACTGTGTGGATACCAGTGTCATCTTACAGTCGACGAACAACACTAAATTTGAAGCTGATATATCTCATGTCTCACTCAATGCAGTAAATACCTGAAGCATATGACAAATATCAATAGACTTATCAAACTGAAAGACTACCATGAAAGTATGAGAGTTGAGATAACAGATTGTGTCGTCGGAACAAAGATTAAGGCCATTTGTACTACAACAGCTAGACACCAAGAAATACGAGATAAACTCTTCAACGAAGAAGCCAGATAGACTCATTGCCTTCAATGATCTGGACAAGGCAAAGGTATTGTAGAACCCCTTCAATCTAAAGGACGATGCACCAAAGCAGTGAGATGATCCTCAACCCCGTCCTCAAATTAGGATTGGATTAGAATGAGATTAGAACCTTTTGCTTTACAATCCTGTCTCCATCTATGTAAAATTCAATGTGGATTACTATGACTCTCCTTCAGCACATTTGTCTGCTTAAGTCCATCTGGTCTTCTGACATCTGTCTCTATCATCACGCACATGAATGCATCAGGTAACTTATTTAGGAATTACAGACAGGAAAAAAGAAACAAGTTACCTCTAATACAGGAACCCGCAAGCCTTTGTCAGAGCTACTAAAGATTTACGAAATTCATCATGCTCAATTTCTTTCTCTTGACTCGCCTGAAGGCTGTGAGTGAACTAGTGAACCAGCCGACACTATCACTTAACACTAGAAGGTTAACTCACACACACACACACACACACACCTGCAGAACCTTCAACAACAAAAGCTGTCTGGATCAAAAGCGTCAAGGTTAGACTAGACTCGCTCCCATTACAAACCCTAACGAGCGGGATGACGCGATGGGCGAGAGAACAGGCAACTTGATCACAGGTGTAAACACAGTTGAGACATAAAGGAGTATTGAGAAGAGAGAGAGAGAGAGAGAGAGAGAGAGAGAGAGAGAGAGAGAGAGAGAGAGAGAGAGAGAGAGAGAGAGGCATTTACGTTTTCTGGAGAGTCTGTGGGAATTATTCGACCTAATTGTGATTACAGAAGAATATCTGATCGTAGTCGACCGTAGATAAACCAATCTTTATCATCTAACAGAAACCACTTGTTACACAAAGAATCAATTCTCGGCCCAGTTCTCAACACTGTCAGTATCAGTGATCTTCGCTTGCTCCCGACACTACTAGTCTTCGAAGATCACTAGAAGAAGAAAAAGAAAATGGATGCTCAATGAACTATACAGATAGTTGAACGCCATCTGAAAATTGTCCCAAGCAGAGTGGATCGAAAATATTCCAAGCAGTGTGGATCAACGTTGTCCAGCGAGAATTAACACAAAGTCACAAACACATTATTGGCATCAGACTTCCCGGAGTCCCAGTCAGACTCTTGAACAACAGCCTTACCCTCGAGAAAGAACTTATTTACATCCTCTTTAATGGAGGTTTGACTCGAACAGTGAGGACAAACGTTAAGATTAGATCGACAAATATAGACTTTCATTCAAACGCTTTCCCCCTGGGGATTTCTTAACCGAGAAAAATATCAAAACGCCTTTTGAATGGACGAGGATGCATAACTGCCTACATGTACCGTCTCTCATACTTAGAGGAGTTAGAGAACGTGACGAGTGGCAGACACAAGCGTCCAGAATATGCAAAAAACACAGAGGTCAAACTAAGTGGTAGAAAACAGGTCCAGGTGAAGACAGAGATGTTAGCAAGTGATAAGGTGCAAACAAAGGTGCTAGAAAACAAA
>NC_092256.1:15361888-15509388 GCF_036320965.1 Panulirus ornatus | reverse complement strand
TCTCTCTCTCTCTCTCTATATATATATATATATATATATATATATATATATATATATATATATATATATATATATATATAATTTCGCACCAATAACTGATAAAAATAAACTATTCCCCTGATTTTCATATATGCTAAACATACCAAATATTATGGAAATATGATACAGTGATATTATATCAAACACATCCATCGGGTCTTAAACAAGAATGAATATGCTAACACTTATTCCTGTAAGTAGTCTTAAGTAGCTAATTCAATTACTGTTTAGTATATCAAAGTGAGAAACTCTCTTAACTATCAAGTATACAAAAGTAGCTAAACTACAGTCGCTTTTAATTCACCAGGTATGTAGTAAACCAGAGCATACTCACCCCTCTGTTATCGTTGATGTGTTCCTGAAACAGGTCTTTGATGAGCATATCGAGGGTTCTCTCTCTCTTCTGGGAGAATATGGGGGTGTTGAACGTCGCTTTCTCCCCGTTGATTACTGGAGGGAGAAACGAAAAGATATCAGTATTGCACGGAGGGAAATCAACGAGATGAACGTACGTAAAGTGGGTTATTTTTCCAGGAGGCTTCCTCAAGAGCCAATAACAATGCCGGCTTTTATGAAGAAGCTTTATTACTAGATGATGAAGGCCGAAGATTCAGACGATGGGGGAGCAGTAAAAGATTCTGTGGTAGTTGCTTCCTCAAGAGCCAATAAGAACACGGATCTTTATGAAAGAATTTTATGACTGTTTGATGAAGGTTGCAGACTGGGAAAAATGGTGAGTGGCCAGAGAATGGGAGGAGTGGTGTATGACAGAGAAAAAGGATTATGAATATGTCGAAAATAAATTGATTAATCATGAGACAAACCCAACTGAGCTTGACTAACTGGAAATGATAAAAAAAAGAGTTTAAATACACAAAAGAACTGACGAGAGATGAATGGTCCAGCGTTAATTACACAAGCTGGACGAAACGAAAGAAACGGCACTAATGAAAGCATTCACACGAATCAGGAAAAAGAGACTGATGTAAAAACTTGAAAAGCAGATGGAGGCAATGATTATGCTTCGTCACACTCCATAACAGGAGAGAGAGAGAGAGAGAGAGAGAGAGAGAGAGAGAGAGAGAGAGAGAGAGAGAGAGAGAGAGAGAGAGAGAGAGCAGGTACCATTACATCTGCTGTTTATACTGTAACAAGGTTATAGAAAAAAAAAAAAACACCCTAAAACCTGTGCAGTTCCAAACAGCTGCTGTTTATACCTATGACGAAATTGTTACCGAAAAATGAATGCCTACGTTTTTCTCTTTCAGCACTGGTGCTTGAGACACGGGGGTCGTATAATGCTTTCATTGGTTTTCGGTATATGTTCTTCACGAGGGCACTCGTGAGAACAGGAATACTGAAATAAGTCTAGATAGATTTTCCAGACTCTTAACTGTCTAGCGGAGCCGTGATATGCTGAATCACTGCTCTCTCTCTCTCTCTCTCTCTCTCTCTCTCTCTCTCTCTCTCTCTCTCTCTCTCAGCTCTTTAGCCCTTTCTTTTTACTTCTATTCCTCGCTCCATATCACTCACACATTCAGTTTCCTTCGACATTCCCACGCATTCTCTTTGTACCTTTTCATTCTCCCTATAACTTCCTTCATTCTCAGCTCTTTTCTGTCTTCATTTTCTTTCTTCCTTATTTCCTTTCTCTCTAACACTACTCTATCTCCCCTCTTCCTCACTCCCTTCCTTTCTCTATATACTGTTCACTTCCTTATTTCCTGTATCTCCTCTTTTCTTCACTTATTCTCTCTCTTCTATTCCCAACTCTCCTTCTATCCACCTCCCCGAATCTCCTCCATTAATTTCCTCCATTTCTCCCTATAGTTTCCACTATCCCTTGCTCCACACTCCCTCTTCCTCCAAGGTCACCCTCCTTCTTCCTTCCCAGACACTGGAGCAGAAGAGGGTTAAGGAAAAGCACCCCTAACTTCCAACCCTGATACTGCAGCAGACCAGGGCCAAGTTGGAGCACCCCCAACTTCCTCCCCAGACACTACAGCAGACGAGGGCCATGGAAAAGCACTCCAACTTCCTCCCTAAACATTGGATTAGATCAGAGCCCAGAAGCACCCAAACTTCCTCCCTAGACACTGGAACAGACCAGGGCCTAGGAAAAGCAACCCCAACTTCCTCCCCAGACACAAAAGCAGACCCGTGGCCCAGAAGAAGCACCCCCAACTTTCTCCCCAGACACTGGAGAAGATCAGGGCCTGGGAGAAGCTAAATACCCGGCACCATACTGGTAATTACCGGCCAGGCTTGTCTGGAAAACTACAACAAAACTCCCGCTAACGAAGAATGGAACTTTAATTGGTGTGGGTCCTCACTACTCCCTCCCCCACCCTCATCCCTCTCTCTCTCTCTCTCCCCCTCATACTCCCTCCCTCCCTCTTATCTCCCTCCCTCCCTAACCTGATCTCTCTCTCTCTCTCTCTCTCTCTCTCATCTCTCTCTCATCTCCGCATCTCTCCCTCCACATTCCTTTTCTCCCTCATCTCGGAACTTCCAAACCTCCGACAAAAAGATTAAAACCGACATTTCCTGGCGGAAATATTCCAAAGGACGGGAAGAAAAGGAAAAAAAAAAAAAAAAAAATATCTGAGATAAGTGTGGACTCCCTCTTTCCATGGGGAGGAGAGGCTAGAGGAGCTCCTCCCTCTTACTTAGAAGGAAGGAGGGAAGTATTCCTTCTTCTCTCCCCCCCCTGCTACGGACGGAGAAAAGGAATGATGGAGCCCGAATAACAAAAAGGGGTATTATCATAGTTTGTACAGTTCTCTGTACATATTCAACTATTTTGTTTCATGATTTCGCAGGTCCTTTTCGCCGTTCCACTGGTCTGTGTCATGTAATTGTCTGTATAAATCTTAAGTGAATTATCTATGCAACAAACTACAATATATTATATATATATATATATATATATATATATATATATATATATATATATATATATATATATATATACATATATATATATATGATTGTGGGTTTTTCCCCAAAAAAACTATATACTGCAATATGAAAACCAATTTCGGCTACAAACACCACAAAATTATAACATCTCTCTGTGAGATCAAGAGAAAGGACAGTTCAGAACTGAAAATCATTTACAACGTCCTGTGAATCAATATTTACATATAGAACTTTGAAATGGAGAGGGTTCTACTGCGAGTGTGGAATGGAGAGAGCAAGGATAGAGAGGAAGAGAGACTTTCGTACCGAAGGAAAGGGGACGGACGCAGTGCTACCAAATGAGATGGAAAGGAGATAATGCTACCTTCCTACATATCTTGGAGTCCCTACGACGAGATTTAGCCAAAGTGGCTGGGCTAGCGCAAAGAGCTCACAGGCAGAGAGAGAGAGAGAGAGAGAGAGAGAGAGAGAGAGAGAGAGAGAGAGAGAGAGAGAGAGAGAGACTGATACTAAGGGAGGGAGAGACGATGGTAAAAAAAAAAAAAAAAAGGAAAGCTGATATCAAGAGTTTTTGGCTGGACACATATTTCTTTAATATGACACGTTATAACCCAGGGAGTGAGGACACGCAGTGGAAGATCAGCAAGACTACTGCTTAAGTTAAACACCTTCTGATAAAGCTCGATAGTTTAAAACACGATTAAAACTAGAAACGTCGTTAATACACTTAGAACTGGAATTACTTCGGCAAAGGGATCCGTGACTTTTGTTTAAACGTACTGACAACGTAGCAGGTTAATGTAATTTTAGCCTGATGGTAGACCTCACAACAGATCAAGCACAAACGTTGAAAATGTCAGACAGAGGACAAATATATCTGTCATAAATTTCGGATGGATCACAAAGGATGCCGTAACTAACGAGACACGAAATCCATACGATTCCTCTTTGATCACTGGAAAATCAACATCTGCCACTCTTCTCGCCTCGGAGACCAATGAAAGAAGAGAATCACGGTAACTCTGCTCTCCTATTGGTCGGGGCCCACACAGGGTGACCCCTTCCAATCGTGTCCACGCTCGACCTTCAGGGAAATCATCGATTAGTCAAAGGCGTCCAATCGCATGCGTGATCACGTGAATTATTGGATCTAGTACCAATTATTTTCTCCAACATTCGGAGCTTTGAGGGATGCAGGACTAACTCAATTTTGTCTCTTAGCTCTTAATCCTACGATGTGTTGTAGCTGTACCAATTACTCTTAGACTCTGTTAAATGCCAACCGTGAAACTGGTTTACAGTAGCTAAGTAAACAGGTTTCAGGTCACGCAGTTTGAAGGTATTAATCCAAGACTGCTTGCGGACTCATAGGGTATCGCTTCACATTTATATCATTCTCAATAATGATTATGATTAAGGAATGATGAACATCTCTATAGCTTTATCAGACAGGAGTTTTTGGTTTCCATACGATGTGTCTGGTATGTTAGATTTTTGTGTTCTAACGTGTGTTTATAGTTGAGCGCCAATATGGAAAGAAATATGAAATAATTTACAATAAATGGATCCAATCTTTAAAAAAAAAAATAACACATAAGAATGATATAAAAGAAGAGACTCGACTGACGAAACATTGAATTACATGCGCCAACGGACCCTCTGTTGTCTGTCTTTCTAATGTACTCCCATGTACATTACATTTCAGATGGATGACTTGAGGAAATAAGGAGGTAGACAGGGCTTGAATTACCCATGGTAGGACTGATAAAAAAAGCAAATATGATGATTTTTCTAACCAAAGTTTTGGAGATTCTATGAATAATCATGTTTTTCTTCAACACCCACACCCTCTACTGGGGTAAAAATTAGTTTAGAGATCGGGAATGTGACATTTCTGATGATATTTTTTGATCTGTATCTTCAAAGAATATTCTATCAAATTAACGATACATCTTAGATAATTTGCTTACCCTCATGATCATGACGGTATAACCTCTGAGCACGACGGTAAGACCCTTTCTCAAAACGGAACAACTCTTGACATGACCTTTTAAGGGTTAAGGTTGGTACCTTCATGCTCAATGAGCCATGCCCTCGTTCTTTAAGGGCCGTTCCATCGTGTCCAAGGGTCGTGCCATCGTGCCCAAGGGTCGTACCATCGTGCTGAAGAAGTTTAAGAAGAACATCCTTGAAGGTTTAGAAAAAAAAAAAACACTCGTCTCTGTACACATCATACACAAGTCTGCCAGTGGTACCCCCTTCCATACCCCACAAGGCACAATGTACATTGTCTCCACTTCCCTCCTCACTGGGGGAGAGCACCTGGCCCTAACGCGAACACCAGAATCCTATTACATTCACTGATCCCTCCGCCTCGTAGATCATCCATAACACACACACACACACACACACACACACACACAAGCAGAAAACCAACCGGGTCAACTATCATGTCAAAACACTACTGCTGCTATTACTACCATCATCGTTACTACTACCACTACTACTACTACAGCAATCTCCCCTGAGGGTGGCAAGAACACCACTGCCATCAGCCACGCTCAGTTCCGTGTCACTCACTTCGCCAAAACCTGTATAAAAAAAAAATCCTGTTCAAAAAAGCTATTGCAATACACGGGTGGCTGGCTCCCTGCCTGCGTTCCGCTACGATCATGCATCATGCCTGCCGCCCGGAATAAGATTTATATTTTTTTTTCATCTATTTCTATCTATTTTCATTTTTTTTTTCAAGTAACATCGGGGGTTCGATCCCTCGTCGTCCGAAATCACAACAGCAGCGAATCCAGATGCGCGCGTGAACTCGCCAACAGGAAAAGCAATGACAGTTACATCATTTTTTTTCTCTGTTTTACGTTCAAGTATATCAAAAATGAACGGATCATGGGAGACAGGCAGGGAGGGGTGGAGGAAAGGTTAAGGGGGAAGGGGAGAATGAAGTGAAGGGGGAGGAGGTGGAGGGAAGAGAGGAGAGAGAGAGGAAAGGGTGATGGGGAAGGCTCTGACGTACAGAACAATGGGTCATCACCAGCGCCTGTGATCGCATGCCCAACGTTGACTGGGAACACTGGACGATTTTATATATACATCTTTTTTTCTTTTTTTCATACATATTCGCCATTTCCTGCGTTAGCGAGGCAGCGTAAAGAACAGAAGGCTGAGCCTCAGAAGGAAAATCTTCACTTGAATTTTCACTTGGCCCCCTTCTCTGTTCCTTCTGGAAAAGTAAAAACTGAAGGGGAGGATTTCCAGCCAACCCGCTCCCTCTCCTTTTAGTCGCCTTCTATGACACGCAAGGAATACGTGGGAAGTATTCCTTTTCCCCTCTCCCCAGGTGTATATATATATATATATATATATATATATATATATATATATATATATATATATATATATATTACTCTCATACTACTGGCAAGCTGTACAGTGACGAAGTTTAACATCGTACCGTCGTACTCAAGGAGCTAAATACCCACTGCACAAGGGAAGACTTCGCAGACTACTCCAAATACAAGTGTACTACCAAGCACAAAGTATTATTCTCGTATTGCTCAGCAAATGTTGATGTCACTAAACCTGAGCGGGGGTTATTCAAGATATTTCTTACTGTTTTCAGGCAGTGAAAAAGAAGAGTATAATTTTCTTGGTCTTGCCATGAGCTTGTGTGTGGTATGAAAAACAAATATCTCCCTCTCCATTCATCTGCTTCACCGAGTGAACCAAATGTAACGTTCATGTATCTGGAACTAAATTAAATACAAGTTTCACTTTTACATTTTTATCATTTCCATACTTATGCCAAGCGTAAATGCCAATCACGGAGCGCTCGCTTATCAAAGTGCTTGTTTACTGTTTGTCTCATCGAATAAAGTAAAATGGCTGTTACCAATAGCTTAGTATGAACAAAAGAAGATTGGAGAGAAGATAAACACCTCTCGTCAGCTGATTTTCCTGGAAGACATGACAACAGCTGTTACCCTAATGATCAAAACTAGTTGACAGGCTTCTATTTGCAGTCCGAATCAAATAAGATGCATATGGACGTTACATATATACGTATATATTCCGAACACTAAAAAAGAGAAACTATTTTGCTCATGAAAATTATGCCAGAAGTAATAACCACAGACACACACACACACACATACTCGTTCACTCTGAATATTGTATCTGCATCGACTTAATGATAATAATAATAATAACAATAAAACTACGCACAAATTGCCACAGGTTTCAAGGTTTTGCTTCTGGCTACCTGTAGACTGCTTGTGGTTACACAAAACCTGTTTTGCACCACACAGAAGCGGCTTGTGGTTATATACACAAGACACACACACACACAAAAAAAAGAGACCCGTTTCTGGCCACAGAGGAGGCCACACGACCCTCCCACCCCACTCTTCACTTCACACCACGGCCAAGTTTTCTCTGCTGAACTGTTTATTTGGGTCTAACTTTGGATGCAGTTCTGGCGAAGAAATTTACCGCTTTTGTATAACTTGGTGTGGTGGTGAGGCCTCAAGTGGCTCCTTGGATGTGGAGTGTGGAGAAAAAACTTCTCACAATCTCATTCTTTATCTGTCTCTCCGTCCGATTCCCTCCCCATCTCTCTCTCTCTCTATCATATATATATATATATATATATATATATATATATATATATATATATATATATTATTCCTACGAGTCCACGGAGAAAATGAAACACGATAAGTTCCCAAGTGCACTTTCGTGTGATAATCACATCATCAGGGGAGACAAAAGAGAGAAATATAAGTCAGTTGATATACAACGAAGAGACGTAGCTAGGACGCTATTTGGTAAACATGCGATTGTCCAAGACGGACAACTGTCTGTCTTGGGAGCATATCGAGTTTCATTTTCCCTGTGGACTCATAGGAATATACTTGATCACGCGTAAAATTGTGATCCTTTCCAATATACGCAGGCACTTGGCAAGAACATTGGTCGAAATGATACCCATAGAACAGAGAGAGAGAGAGAGAGAGAGAGAGAGAGAGAGAGAGAGAGAGAGAGAGAGAGAGAGAGAGAGAGAGAGAGAGAGAGCATCACCGTGGAAAGAGATGATAGTCGAGAGGAGGTGACAGCAGTGGAGTTAATAAGGCGGAAGGCTATTGATTCCCCTCTGGCTACGAGAGAGAGAGAGAGAGGCGGATGAGGAGGCGAGACCTTAGTTATTCGAACGGTACTTGAGGCCGAATGAGGACCCCCGTTGACATGGAATAGCTGCTCACAAGAAAAAATAATTTTGCCAATTTTTGAAAAAGTAAATTTCATGTTAAGGTGTAGGATATGGTTACGCCTAACATGTTCATTTGTTATTGGAAGATTGAATCGTACCGCTTTAGGTCTAACAGTGAGGAAGCCAATGAGATTTGAAAAGAAATACAGGTAGATTTGGAGTTTTCTTTTTTACATCATCGAATTCAACCTGTTTACTGCCTCGTCATTCTAAAAGGGTACACAGATGCAGAAAGATAATAAGCTCGGTGCAAGAAAAGAGTTGAAATCTGTAGAATGGAAGCATACGCGTAAGAATGAGAGAAAAAAAAAGAGGGTAGGCTACAGTACAGAACCCTAGGGAACGCCAATTGTAATAGGATGAAATGGGAGAAGTCGTTCTATCAACGACTACCACGCTGGAACAATCAGATAGGGAGCATTTAGGATGAAAGACAGGCAAAAAAGTGTTCTAGAGATGTCGAAGGCTATGGCAAAATATTCACTGCAGTCATTGTATGAGAAGGACCAGAATTTAAGGCACACAGGAAGGAAGATTACTGTTACTCCCTACATGATAATCTCAACCGCTTGTTGTCAAACATTCCATTCCCAACACTTTTACCCTCCCACTTTCTTTTACATTCAAAGCCCCAAGACCGGCACCTATATAACACTTCCAGGGCACAGTGCCCTCAGATATACCTGACTCTGCTCCAAGAGACACTTACGCTCCAGGACCTTAGCACCCTTATCCTAAGAGAAAGGAACTCTCCTTCCTCCACGTTCTTCCTGCGATCAAACTAGATCAAAACACCCTGTATCCACCCCCCGCTACACATCATTACCTTGCTTGTGCTCCCGTCAACTCTCAAGTTCCTTCTTTCGTACACTCCTCCAAATTCTGTCTCCAGCCTCTGGATATTCACACACGAATCTGCCAGCCACCAGAGTCGTGTCATCTGCTAAGCAACAACCGACTCGCATTCCAGACACTGCCGCCCCTTTATACTAAAGACCCGCCCCTCACTCTGCGACCCTCGGGTTTACCTCCCACAGCACCCTGTCCATAAACGTATGAAACTCTCATGGTGACATCGCTCACCCTTGTCGCACAACCACCTTCGCCTGAAACCGCTCACCTTCCTCTCATCCCACTCGCACAAGCGCCTTACTATCCAAGTAAAAATGGCATGCATTCAATGGGTTTCCTCTCTCGCACCATATTTGTGGCACCTATGGGGCCTCACTATCAACCTCATTATATATATATATATATATATATATATATATATATATATATATATATATATATTTTTTTTTTTTTTTTTTTTTTTTTTTTTTTTTTTTTTTTTTTACACGATTCGCCATTTCCCGCGTTAGCGAGGTAGCGTTAAGAACAGAGGACTGAGCCTTTGAGGGAATATCCTCACTTAGCCCCCTTCTCTGTTCCTTCTTTTGGAAAATTAAAAACGAGAGGGGAGGATTTCCAGCCCCCCGCTCCCTTCCCTTTTAGTCGCCTTCTACGACACGCAGGGAATACATGAGAAGTATTCTTTCTCCCCTATCCCCAGGGATATATATATATATATATATATATATATATATATATTATATATATATACATATGTATATATATATAGGGTCATACAACTGGGAAAACCAGTGGTTACCAAATAAATACGTTTGAAAACATACTCCTTAATTCCTTAGAAATATAAATTAATCCCCGAAGAAAATCTTATCACGAACATCAAAAGTAGTTTTAACATGAATTAAGAAACCGTCCAGCTAGATTCTTTCACTCCGGAATATTAAACGCGTCTCTTTTATCAGGAAAAAAAAAAAGGTATACATTTGGACGGTGTATAGTCCCTGATTCAACCGTGCCTCTGAATGCTATCTACATTCTCAGTCAACTGAAGCTCTGAAAGCCTCACAAAGACGGGCCAGAGGGCTTGCTCAAACATTGCATTCAAAATTCATTTATCCGCGCAATCTCGGATCCGGGGAGCTGCTCTCAAAAGTCTGCCTGCCGTCTTACACGAGTTACAGCTCCGGAAAGAAAAAAAAAATAAAGAAAAAGACCTCGAAATACTCACGGAAATAATGGGTCACCCACACGCTCATACACATACATATACTCGTTTCCTCTTTTCCTGGAGTTTTCAGACTTAGGCAGATGAACAGGAGAACTGGGACTCGTATAGAGCAAGTTTTGAATAAAAGTTGTGCGTGAGGCTACAACTGTGGTGGCTCAAGGGAGCTTATAACTACAGTTCACACTTGAGACGCGTGTAAAGGTGTTTGTCCTCGACTGTATGTAATGAAGGATGGGTGTTGTTGACATCTATATGTGTGTACCATCTTTCTTGTGTTTGTGTGTGTACCATCTTCCTTGCATTCCTCTGGACTTTCCTACTAACTCTTTGTACATCATCATGCTTTAACTGCAGTGACCAGACTTCAGAAGTATATTCTTGCTTTGGCTTAATGTGAACAGCTTCCTGACCATATCCTTATCCTTATACTTGAATCTATTCTAATATCTGGCAGCAGGCAGTCTGTCTCCTGTATAAGATGGGGACTATGTCAACTCCCAGCTCCCTCTAGTTAATAATGACACGGAGGATTTCATTGCGACCCATCCTCCTAACTGTACGTTTACTTGGCTTGAACCTCATCGACCAAGTGTCTTGTATGTTTACATACGTATGCACTTGGACCTTGTACTTTTCTCACACTTGAAAATATGACACGAGACATGAAACGTTGCTTTGCTAAATGCCTATAAAGAATTACGCCACTGATATCCACCTGAGTTTGGTTCTACCCCTGCCAAGAATTCTGGCTTGCTTTATAGGTAATCTACCAAAGCAGTGTTACAGAATCGTTAGACGAGTCGAGAACATCAATAAGAAATAAACGTTGAATTAGCAGTCATATTCAATATATATATATATATATATATATATATATATATATATATATATATATATATATAGAGAGAGAGAGAGAGAGAGAGAGAGAGAGAGAGAGAGATAGAGTCTGACTATAAGTTTATGTGACTTGCCTGAAAATGCACTCTACAGACACGCTGCTCTCTGCCCGCGCCTCTGTGTAGGTCCGAGATTTTGTGTAAATATAAACCCGTCCACCTCTACAACCCCCATCCACCCCCCCAACGTTTATTCACAGCCTTTAAAAATCCGCACAGTTATACCCTCCACGGTCAGCCAACAACACTATTGACATATACGTCTTATCTGCCCGACAGAGGGTGCAAAAAAAAAAAAAAAAAAGGACACTGGAGTGTGGTGTTCACAGCTAAAATGCCCGGTTTCTGCTTCAAGGCTGAAAGTAGAATAAAAGAAGTGAATCACAGTCGAGAACCTTGACACTTCGTACTTCCGACTGGTTATGAAAGTGTTCCTCCTTGTTTATGAAGGTATAAATTTTCAATGGAATATTGATTTTCTGAGGATGGATAACATTATTTGCTGCTCTCTCTCTCTTATATATATATATATATATATATATATATATATATATATATATATATATATAATCCATGCTGTGTCAAAGTATCGAGCATTTGCAAAGATAAACTGAACACAAAATCCCTGTGTACAAGTACTGCTTTCCAAAAAATACATGCAAAGTACAAGTCACCTTGTAAAGTTTACTTGCACTTTACAACGATACTTAAACAGTAAATCTAATGCAATCATGTCTCAGTCTCTAATATAATAATCAGGTTTCAAAGCGTCTTTCTAATGACGGCTGTCAATTGTGGAAACAAAGTTAACGTGTCGATTGTTGCTTTAAATATCTTTAGTCATAATAATTTAAAGAGTTAGAATAATCAGATTATCACCTACTTCTCCACAGTCGGTCTCAGCTGAAACTGATCAGTAAAAACTGTCAGTAACAACTCCGCTATTGAGACTCGGGGACAAAAAAATATATACGCTTCTAAGTTTATAAGATAACGAGACACTTCGAAACTTATATAACATCGCCTTTACATTAATTTAGGAAAATTCTAACATACACTTCTAGAAAGAGAATTAATAATACTTACATTTCACGAGGAGGAACTCCCGGAACTCCTCAGGGTTGTAGAAGACAGGAGGACAAGGTAACGAAGGCCCAAACAGCGGCACAGTCTCCTCGGAATATATCTGAAGGCGGTATGCGTCCTCGTCCGCCATGTATGACACCAATGCGAACACGTCTGGCAGATAAAGCTAAGGAAAACATCTCGTGTACGCTTATATATATATATATATATATATATATATATATATATGTCATGCAAGTTCTGATTGGAAGGGCTACATGCACAGGGAGGCATAACGTGAACGCACGTGAGGGATGAATTATCCTTATTAACACCTGAATAAGGTGTTAAAAGATTTTTCGTTTGGTTGTTATATCCTGGCATTGATGGAGTGTATAACCCAGGCAGACGGTAGGCCTAAGGCCCAAACGTCAAAAATCAGACAACCAACCAAATGAATAACACAATTTCCTGCTTTTGTATGTGTGGCGCGTAGCATGGAATATGGCACAGTGACCTTTAGTTGTTGATATTCATTAAATCTAAATACTTACACCTATCCAAACATATGAACATAGCCATATGTGACAAACATGTGGACATTTTCTGGAAACATAAATACAAATGGATATGTGTATCTGTTTTTGCATGCGTGCTCAGTCTTACATTTTTGTGTCTGGAAAGCATGTGGCTACGTTAATCATTTCTGTGAATCTACATGTTGATATACATACGAAAATATCAATACAGCACCTAAAATTCTTACTTTTGTATGAACTTTTACACCAATATTTGGATCATATCAGAGCACGAGCTATCAAGTTTTCAAGGAGCTATGAAAAGAGCCGATATTCCAAAATCCCTCAAAAAACAGACTGTACAACGCTTGAGTATGACATTTACGACCCTACAAACGACAGCACGACCCTGCGCTATTATGATCTATGATGACCTCTCTCTCTCTCTCCCTCTCTCTCTCTCTCTCTCCCTCTCTCTCTCTCTCTCCCCTACTCTTAAAAGACCAGTTCAAAAACAACCACGCGATTCCTACCTACGAGTCGTAAGGTCGTGATCAGGGATCGTACCGTCGTTCTCAAGGGTCGTACCACTATGTTCAGAGAAGTCGAGAACACTTTAGATAAATATTCATCAAACAGAATCACTGGAAATATAAAAGTGTTAAAGGAAAAAAGAAAACGTTACTCTAATGATGAACTTTAAACCTTGCGCCTACGGAAGGCCGTCACAATCATTGCACTTCAGGTCAATTTACTTTCTGGCGTTAGTTTCGTTTAGATCTCTATCATGATGAAAATTCAAAATCTAAATGTTCTTAGAAGGGAAAGCCCATACCTATATCTACGTCAAATATCAAATAGAAATATAAGAACGTTTACAAACGTAAATGAGCTTTCAACAAACGTTTGTGAAACTTCCGGCTCATAAGATTACAAAATGGGATTACTGGATATGTTCAGGGACGGAAGAATTTTACGTAGGTTAAAGAACGTCAAAAATATAAAACGTTGTATGATCATTATAAATCATCATATGAGAGTGGTTTATCTTCAAGCTACTTCAAAAACACGCTATATAATATTTCGTATATAATCATACGCACGTGTCTAATACATTACAGCCTCTGGAATTCTGAGAAAGAAAAAAAAAATGTGAATATATATTATCCTCTGGGGACCAATTAATCTTCAAGTAATTCGGTTATCACGCTAGTAAATTCCACCTTATTGTGAGAGTTAAATTACATGAGCTTGATGCGCCGTCTCTCTTAAATTTCACGAAAATATCTTTAAGGAATCTTTGAGAGCGACCATCGGGTGGACTTCGGAGTCCACTTAGTAGACTTCATAACGAAGCCGTTTCATTGCCATCAGCTCGAAATATTTCGACTTGATGTTTTTAAGGTCTGTCTCCAACCACCTATTGACTATAGACTCACAGGAGCTCAGAGGAGTTCGACTCTTGCTTCTGTTTGCTCAATACTTTCGAAATCAAAACGGATAACAGGCAGACAGATGCAGTCCACATCAGCATACACGCGTTCAATGCACTATTCAAGAAGTATCAAATGCTCCGAGAAGACAAGAATTCAAAGAAAATCCAGGATATTTCCTATGATACAGACTAATCTCTCCGTTTCACTATGTGATACAAGAAAAAAAGAAGCCTTGAGCATGTTACAACGTTTACGACCACGTCCCTGTAGAAATCAAGGCGAGATTTCACGCTCCTGTGTCTATAAAACGTAGTCTAAATAAGAATATCAACAGTCTGTTGACACTGGCGACGCATTAACACCTGGATAATGTCCAACAGTCAGACGGCTGTGCTCTCTTTTCTCTTTTAGGGGGTTCTCATTTTCGATGGAGGACTGTGGAAGAAGAAAGTGTTCCTGATGGTCTTTTGAAAAACGTAAAGATATTGTGTGTGCGTGTGTGTAACAAGAAATTATTACATGCTCTATAAAACCGTAGAGAGAGAGAGAGAGAGAGAGAGAGAGAGAGAGAGAGAGAGAGAGAGAGAGAGAGAGAGAGAGAGAGAGAGAGACTGATTACATATTTGAGGTGGGATCTGGCTATAACAGTCCCCTTAGACATTAGTCTCTTTCCAAACTAACTAACTCTCTCTCTCTCTCTCTCTCTCTCTCTCTCTCTCTCTCTCTCTCTCTCTCTCTCTCTCATCATTAATCTTGTTTAGAATTATAAATTCTTTCCAGTTTACAGAATTAAAGTTGCTGTAGGCTGGATCAAGTATTCCTGTGGGCTCGCGACGGCAGAGCGGTCAGGGAGCCACGCAGGGAATACATTATTTCACGAGTTATGGAGTACGGGCTGGTCCTCACAGTATTTTGGAATTAATGTAGCGAGGTAACCGGAAAAAAATGTGAAGAGAAAGAGGGGGATATTGGGGGGAGGCTGCAAGAGAGGAGGCATATGGAGTAACAAAAAATGGAGAGATGGAGAGAGGAATGTAAGAGCTCGATGAAAGCAACGGGAGAGAGGAGATACAAGGAAGGACTGAATAGGAAAGGGGAGGGAGGGACAGAGGAGAGAATACTAGGAGGGGCGGAACGAGGGTAGGTTCGGTTAGAAAAAGGAGGGAGGAGAGAAAAGAGAGATGGGAGTTAAGAAAAGAGAAGGTTAAGGGGGAGTAAAGTGGGATAGAAGGTACGAGAAAAATCCCGGGATAGAAAGAGGGAGGATATTGAGACGCAATAACTAATCCTAGAAGACCTTGTGGTGATAATCACCAAAACTACTCGATATCGAGGCAGACAAAATACAGGAGTCAATTTCGATCAAGACCAAAAACCAGAAGTCGGTGGTTGATTACATGAATTTCAATCCATTCGATTGCCAGGGTCATTAAGGTAGCAGAATTCCTTTTGTAACCACTAAACGAAAAGATTTGAAAACGAAATCTAAGTTTTCAATGTAATTCTTAATACCACTGTATGTATGGCTCTTACACACCCACCACTATCGAAGGTACTGCAGACACTGGTTGTCCTCAGTAAGTTCAATAACATCAACATCCCGAAGCTCTTGTAAAAGCTTTATGCATCCGTTATGAGACTTACTATGTCTGTGGGATCTATATACATTCTGCAGGGTAAGATGTCTGGTTTGTCATGAGAACAAAGGCAGTAAGAGAGTTTAATACTCTGGCCTGCAAATGTGGGCTACGTTACTTTACAACTACTCTTTTCCTGTCTAAAGTCCTGCTGCATATGTTTTGTTATCCCGACTCGAAGTTTCAAAACACTGCCAAAGACGGCACTTGTGGCCAAAGACATTCGAAGGCCATACCTTGAAAAGCCACCATCACCAGCCGCCTCTCTCTCCCTCTCTCTCCTTTGTGCTTCTACTCGGGGGGAATAGCCAGGTATAGTAAGGAAACTGCGTTCCTTGAGTAGGATTTTGGACCTGCTGGTGGCGCAGTACGTGCCTGTCACTTGATAACTCTGTCTCCCTGAGGTCCAATAGTGGACGCGGTGCGGTGCAAGAGTCCCTCTTCTAAAGAGCTCCAGCTCTGGAAAGCCCAGCGCTGGTACAGAGAGCGTACCACTAGGGAGCTAGAGTTAGAATACAGTTTCTGGTGTCGTGGAGTCCGGGGGGACAATTGGTGGGCGTTCGTGTGTGCTGTGCCTGCATTGATTTCAATATTCCGTATTACCTGATATTTAAGCTCAAGAGATAACTATTGTGTATAGCCTTTAGCTGTTGTGAATTGTTAATAATTTGCCAATCGAGTCTACTCCGACAGTAAATCCATGGGTATCAAGGGTTAATTTTCCTCCCATTTATGCAATTAACTAATACTCTTGTTCATTGTCTGTCAAACGTCATTCATCCGATAATTATGCGTGCATTCTTTGAATTTACATACTTCTGAAAGAATGTGATCCTAAGGAATATATATGACGGGCGAAGATCCAGTCTTTGATCCCGTACATATAGGAATGGGGTTGTGAGGCCAACCGTCGTCCTCTTGTTACCATATGTTCGACCTAAATGGTCCTAATTTTGGTTTAATGACCATACAGTAGCGTGCTTAATGATCAGCTAGTAGCCTGGAACCATTATATTCGAAAATTTACAGTCAACAACTTCCTTTAATATTGTGAAGGTGACGTGTATAATGGGAGTAGTTGCTTTATAATGAACATACATCCCTAAGTCACCCTACCGTAAGACCCATATTAGAAAACCACCGTCAGCGATAAGAAAATACCATACGTTAGTGGCTATGATGCTAAACATACAGCGGGAAATTCGAAGTTGCAGACCGAGCGCTGGGGGAACAATATAGCACTACATCTACATTTCCCCTTAAGGAACATACATGATCTATAGATCTGCTGCTTTCTTGCCAAAAGTATGGCACACATTTGGGGAGAAATGTACGAAAATTATCAGCAAGCGAGTATATTATTTCAATCCGACTCTATCTTCAGTTGCATATATCTGAGGGAATTCTCTCTTCTTTTTTTCTCTCTCCAAGTCATGGAAGAAGTTGCAAAATGAAGGCATTTAAAAGTTCGTTGGATTCTCGGTAAGTCAATCTAAGACTCGAGAGAGAGTTAGAAAAGTTCAATCTAAGACGTTGAACGACACAGAAACGTCTCAAACCAAGTGTCGAGTGAGACGGAGAATTTCTCAATATCACATCTCGTTCTCTATTCCATTCTAGTATTCTAAGGTCAATGTTCCTCCAGATGTGAACACTCAAAAGAGGCATTCTGAGGACTACAGAAAGCCCCTGTCTATGTATCTTTAACACCCAAAAGTTATCTTTACAAACACCAACTGTAATCCACGAACAGGATTCGAACCTGCTTTTCCAAAATGTACAGATCAGGTTCCCATAAATACAACACTTTCAAAGGACCTTCCAGGCAAAAGTGCCTCTTAAAATCCATTTAGTGCCAACTATTGCTTCACGAGAGTGTCTTCCCACTCTGCCTTTCGAGATGTAGTTGGCAGATGGCCTCAAGTCGACGGAATGTGCATCTATCAACAATGACCGTTAACTGGACTTCCAATTATTGATACCCTTAATCAGTGGGTTCTATCACACTGAAAATGCGAGGATGATGCTCGTTTGAGCAAGTGGCAGAAAGTGAAATGGTGACAAAGGGAATTGTTAGGAGGAGACACGTTGAAGAAACCAAGTGCACGGTAAAAGGGTGGCAAAAGGGTCTTAAAGAATTCTGTTCATGGGAATCTTGATTGTCTGTGCACCTTGTGACGTTGGTTCGATTCCTCAGAATGATACATACCTCATCAAAAATTCAGTCAGATAACATAACCGATCACATTGTCACTGAAAGTTCTCTTACTGCCTGACAACCTTAACATGATGTAACAGAGAGAAAATGATTTATTTTGACTAATCATCCTTCCCAACCATTAATCATTTGATATTTTTCTCATATTAATCAGCTACTAATCTGAACAAATTACCGACTCAAAGCACTGTTCAACAATAATTATTTTGTTTCAAACATTGACCGTAATTAGATTTCTCACAGACCTGGAAAAGGTACCTCTCACATATTTCGGAATATTATATCAGGCCTTAAAAATAGTGTAAAAAAAACTATATTCTACTAAAATGAAAAATATACTATAAAAGAACTCGAGCGAAAAGCTAGCGAGTTTCTGATTAAATATCATGATTGATTAACCTTAAAATTCACGAAGAGATTTGTTAGACAACGAAGAATCCACGTAAAATACGGGAAAAAAAACCCGAGACAGATGAAATTAAGGAAAGGTAAAAATCTTTAGAGAACTCGATATATCGTCATAGAAAATTAATGTATAGAATAACAATTTCCATTACTTATCTGTAGCTTACAGAAGAGTTTTAGAACTTCACCACATAAAAAGATTGAATAGCTCCCTTTCACCAAAAAGAAAAAAGGTTTCATTAACCATAAATATTCCCGTATAATCTTAAAACCTCCAAAACTTTCAAGATAAAATCACATAAACCTTATTTCACGGTGCCAAACCAATACATTTACAGCAATGAAATATTTCATTTACAGTGACAAAAACGTTTCATTTACAGAACCAAAATGATATACTTACAGTGTCAAAAGAAAAGAATTACAGTGTCAAAAAAGGAACATTTACGGTCCCGAACTGAAACATTTACAATGCCAAGATGTTACAGTTACACTAGCAAAAACGTCACAGTTAAAAGTGGCAAAATGTTGCATTATAGAAGGATACGGGTAAACTGGGACTTGATAAATGATGGGGAGAAGCTAGCCATGTCGTCAATCGTCCCGTCCAGGAACACAATGTTGACGATGTCATTTCCAATGTGCCGTTTTCTCTCAACCTGTGAAAGGGGAAAAAAAAAAATGAGGTTAACGAAAGAGACAGGGAAACGTAGTAGCTTACGATGATGAAACGAGTTCATATCATCCACAGTGCTCATCCGTCGTTTATCGCTCTCTGTAAGAGAGGATGAAAGATTAACGAGAGAGAAAAAGAGGATTGGAAAAATGGTACACTATGAAAATCTATAAAGCTGAAACAAATGAAGAGATTCATAACTGGGTGATAATCTATGGGGTCCAATGGATTGTTCAACGATAGTTCTGCATGTTATGTCAAATGTTTGGACACAGGATGTTGGAGCCTGGTCGACTTTGTGGCAACAATTTCCAGACCTCCTATGGAAAATTACAGAAGCTTTAGCAACAATCTGCAGACTATGAAAAATTATACAGCCTATGGCAACAATTTCCAGACATCTTATGGAAATCTACGGAATCCTTGACAACAATATTCAAACATTCTCTGTAAATCTATGGAAGCTTTAGCAACAGTTTCCAAATGTTCCACAGAATTTGGAGGAACTCTGGCAACAATTTGTCCATAAGCAGATCGTCGTAACAAAGCCATATGCAGCTGGGCCACAAATTCCAATTATATTTAAATAAAACCAAAACGGGGAGAAATATATGATGCCTAAATGCTTTTCCAAATCCTTTACTGAATGGACAGACCCATATTTCGGTTCCTGCGTGTTCATGTACGTTTGTGTACGTGTGTGTACATGTGTGTGTACATGTGTGTGTGTGTGTGTGTGTGTGTGGCCTGCGTGACCACACATGAGCGATCACCACCCTAAACAGAATACCATCAAAGCAGATTGCATCGTATACTATGCGAGGCACATTTCTTCTCCCGGTATATGTCCTAAACTCAACCTCTGCATTAACTGCCAGTCTTGTCACTGCAGGATGCTTAAACCATATATGAAAAACGGGGGGAGGAGGAGGAGAAAGCGGGATAGGGAGAAGAGGAGGGTGAAGAGGAGGAGGGGCAGATGTAAGTGAGGAACAAGGAGGAGGAGGAGTTGAAGAATGAAACCGATTCGTCTATAAGCCATCGTCGGTCGACTCCTTCCCTTATTTCCAACTTGCACACCATCTCGCATGGGATTAAAGGTCACCTTGTACCACAAAATGGCTTGAAAACCCAGTATCTTCTTACTAGGTTTCTAAAATTCGTCGATTTACGACTTCCTACGAGATTTCAGTCATGAAAGATACCAACTTTAATATCAAATTACTTGTCATCTACGTAAACTTTATTATTTCTCGAGAGTTTTTTAAGCACTGACATAGGTTGGTCCACCTTCAAAAAATTTACGACTTCTCTATCTAGGCCTCAGATGTCTCTCTCTTCCAAGCAGCTATTTCAGACCACCACAGTCCTATTTCCACATGACGCAAATCTACTACACCAACTGCAGGCGGAACGCCTTTATAATTATATTGTTCCAACAAAGCCCAGCCTTGATATCATCATTGGTGTTCTGATCTGTGCTGTGATTAAGTAAAGAAAGAGAGGGAAAAGACTGTGTATGAGAGAGAGAGAGAGAGAGAGAGAGAGAGAGAGAGAGAGAGAGAGAGAGAGAGAGAGAGAGAGAGAGAAATATATTTATAGTGTGAATTCCCAAAATTAATGGCAAAATAGTTTAAATTCCAAGGAGAATGGGTGATATTCTGTGTTATCTCTGGGGATTTCTCTGAGTTCAGTGGAATTCTTTGGGATTATGAGGATCTGGGGGGATTTAATTAGGATATCACGATAATTCTGTAAGATCCATGGTAATTAAATTAGATAGATGGGGAGCATTTGATAGAAAGGCAGAAAGGGGCAAGAGCCGAGAAGAAGAAGACGAAGAAGAGGAGGAGGAGGAGGAGGGAGAGGAGGAGAAGTGAAGGAGCAAGAAAACAACAGAGAAACAGTATATGAGATCAGACAGCAAAGTCATAACAAAAACAACAAAGACGGGAGCAGAAGTTTCCCCAAACAAGTCAAACAAAATGAGGAAAAAAAGGAAGAGAAACAAATTCAGAAAAAAAAGCAGCAGCAGGTTTCCCCCAAAACAATGAAAACAAGCAAAACAAAAGGAACAGCAGCTCCAGCGAACAATGAAAGCTAAAGCACATCAACAAAGCAGCAACAGCAGCAGCGGCTCTAGTAAACAATAAAGGCAAAGCAGAGGGTAAACAATGAAACGTCACCTGTAACAAACAATAACACAAAAATGAACAAAGCAACAGTGACTGCTTCGAAAAAGACAATAAAACGAAAGAAAAAGAAAAAAAAGCAAGGGAGGTCAAAATCAACAGTAGTTGCAAACAAAATTCACAAAACACAACTGGGAAACCTCAACACTGAAAACAAAACACGAAAACAGCAGTGAGAATTTCAGGAAAGGAAAACGAAAAGCAAAACATACTACTCATAAATATCTGCAGCAAACAATGAAAACAAATTGAACTCTTAAACGGTTGTAACAAAGCCCCAAAAAAATCTAATTAAAAAAAAGCCACCAACAAATAACATCAACAAACACTGGAAAGAAAAACAAACAAAAGAACGATAAATGGTGGTTCCAGCACAACAAATAAATAAAAAAAAATATGTAAACAGCAAAAGAACTGCAGCAGCAGCTCTAGCAAACAATTAGAGCAAAGCAGACAAAAGAAATAGCAAAAGAAAAGAATCAACGGCCCAATATACTTTATCTATAATTCATGGCCACCAAATCATGCTAAATCTAATGAGTTTATGGTTCATTTTGCAGTCATCTGTACGCAAGGGTACCACAGAGCTTCGACTATATGTTTAATTCTGTACGGTTCTGCTAAACGTATTTCACAAAATGATTTAAAACACATTATCATATGTTACGCTTCCATGCAGCTCGACTATAAATTTTCCCCATATTAATTAAAGCGCATCGGTATATATTGATTTTCATGATAACAGAAATGAATATAAACAAACATGTGAAATATATACTGAATTCTCTGGATGTTTGTTGTTCCAGTTTCCTAAAAATCACTGGAAGCGTATTAGAAAGTCTTCAGAAACTTCCAATAATCTTTCTCTACTCCTCCGCAAGGCCTCCCCAGACACGTAGCAATTTACTGCCTGAATTAGAGTATTGTTTTCCTGTTCCCTAACTTGACAGACCGTAAGTCAAGATTCCCCAACAGCTTGCGCCGGTCTTACTAGTTGTAGCTTAGTCCTGTGGCCAAAGGGGGAGGAGGAGGAGAAGATAGAGAGGATGCCTGGAACTTCTGCCTAAGAATATTAGCAGCATCAGTGTTTATCTTTCATAGCATGGCCTCTTCTTTTTTCCCTCCAATTCGTTTTGCTGGTATGTTCGCCTTCCATTTTTGTTCGTTTCGTGTTCGATGTTTGTTATTCTTTGATCGTTTTTTTTTTTTTTAACTTCTGGTGTTTCTGTTAGCTTTAGTCTCTCTCTCTCTCTCTCTCTCTCTCTCTCTCTCTCTCTCTCTCTCTCTCTCTCTCTCTCTCTCTCTGACCTTTCTACATACCTTCTCTCTTACGAGATGATTCTGTAACTGTCTGTATTACCCATTTTCATTTCTCTCTTTCACTTTAGGCCTCTCTCTACTCCTGACTCTCTCTCTCTCTCTCTCTCTCTCTCTCTCTCTCTCTCTCTCTCTCTCTCTCTCTCTCTCCCTCTCTCTCTCTACCCTACCATCTACTCCCATCCCTGGCCAGACTCACCAGCCCAGGAAGCCAGCTAATGGATGAACATCAATTCACCCCGGGACAGTAAAGCCACGTGACTCTATGCTACACACAACAGCATGCTGTATCATCCTCGCCCTTCATACTTGCTGTACACTAAAGCATTCCTGGCCATTCCTGACTCAAGGTGCTCATGGCGCCCCAAACCACCAGTAGGGGACTCCTGTCTGGAAGCAAGTGTAAGTGTAAAAGATTTAGATGATGATTACGATGAACAAGATGAATAACGTGCGTAAGTTTATTCAAGATGGATTACCACACAGGTGTTTTCAACGTGTTGAATGAATGGTGTAAAATGTATGTACGCAAAAATAGGCCATAAAAGTTCACCTCTTTGGGTTGGGGAAAATATAAACCAGAATCTACGAATCTGTAGTAATGTGCGAAATAATACGAATTTTTCAGCTGAGCAGAGTAGAGGCTACATCAACGTTAATGTTACATAGGATCATCGTCCCTCGGGTAAGATAATGTCATTCACAGATGTAAATAGATTCTACGTATATCGGGAAGAAAAAGGTAAACATGTGTAATAAAAGGTTCATATACATTGAGTCTGTATCAAATGATTATATATATATATATATATATATATATATATATATATATATATATATATATATATATATATATATATATATATATATACACACATTGTTTTTTCATACTCCGCCGTTTCCCGTGTTCCCGCGTTTGCAAGGTAACGACATGAACGGATGAACGGTCTCACTTGTTCACATTCATCTTATTACTCTGTCATGAAAATCCTCATGAACCAAGCAACACCACCAATAGCCTTTTAAGATATTCTTCAACTGCAATCCCAGCCGCTCCAAACGCTTTGCCATATCTTATCTTACGTAACGTTTTCACCTCCTCTCTTTTCACCAAACCATTCACTATGATTCTTTCATACATAACACCACCTCGTCCCAAACGCCTTTAATTCATTCAACAATCCTCAGAATACTACTTCTATTTCTTCCTGTCCTATTACTTCTTCCTTATCTGTTTTCCCCACTAATGCTCTCATCTGTTCTGTTGTCCTTATACATTTCTGCTCCTGCTAAAACATTATATCATCCTCCCTGAAATCTGCCGATACTCTCTCACCTCATTTTTCATATGCCCTCTTTTTTCAGCCCCTACACCTTCCACTTGACCTCTTCCCAGTTTTCTTGCACAAGTTCGGATCACTTGTTGCTCCATCCCTTCAAGTTCCGACTATATACACCTCTCTTTCCTCTTTCACTAGCACTTTAATTTCCTCAACCTTGTTCATACTCTACCTCCCTCACTCCGTACGCCACAAGCACCACCTACACACTGCTTCCACAATTTCCTCTCACTTTATGCCGTTATTCTCTCTCTCTTGGAATATCCGCAAACGAGCGTCTTTTCCCAACACACTCACGCTCATCATCTTTTACCCACCAATGTCATACATTCTTTTCCTAAAGCCACCATGAGTCTCGCACTCGCCTTCACCAAGAAATGATCAGGCAATCCACCAGCTGTCCCTTTCAGAGAATTCACATCCAACAAATATCTCACCTGTCAATTAGTACATAATCCAATATTGCCAGTTGACCCCTAGCTTCACTTACCCATGTTTACTTATGTATGCACTCATTCTTTTTAAAAGAGGTAATTTCAATCACCGATTCTTTTTCCAGCACACAACCGAATATAATCCGCTCACCATTTCCATTTGCACTGGGTACCCAAGGCTTCCCAATTATACTTTCGACTGCCGTATCAACTGCATTCAGACCTCCCGCCACCTAGATTCAATCTCTTGCACCAACGTTATTGTGTATCATATATATATATATATATATATATATATATATATATATATATATATATATATATATATATATATTGCATATTGATTATCACTGATTATCACTCCCATTTCTTCAGGGTACAAATCAAAGTACAATGAGAGTGTCCCGGAAATTAATTAGGGTGTAGTCGGAATGTCGAGCACAAGAAATGTAAATGGGTGAAGCCAAGCAACACACCCATCAGAGTGTAGCAAGGGTGGTGGGTGTTGCAGTGTGATGCAAGCCAAAGCAACCGTCAAGGAAGGGTGCAGCAAGCGAGCGGGAGGCAGGCGGTACCTCTCCACTCCACACAGTCGCCTTGGCAAAGGCAACTTTGCTCCACTCCCAACAATGCACCATCGCGGAAGTTTCGGGGACATCGATATTGTTATCTGGGAAGAGGAAGAGGGAGGAAGGATGGGTGGTAAGGAGAGGGCGAAGGAAGACCAAGGAAGTGAAGAAGGAGAAGAAAAGAGAAAGAAAGAGGAAGTGTTACTTTACCAATTAATTACCACAAGAAGTACGCAAACTATAATGCAAATTATGCATTAGGATACAACTCGAATTGAAGTAATAATTCCGTCCGGCCATTCATGTACCTATTATGTCTGTATCTACTCATTAGGTCTAAAATCTACCCATCTATCTAGCTATTTATCCACCTGTATCTACATATCTATTTTTCAACATATCTGCTCGTATATTTAAATCTAATCAATCTCTCTCATATATATATATATATATATATATATATATATATATATATATATATATATATATATATATATATATATATATAATGTTCAATAAGAATATATATAAAATCAATACAGAAGAAAATGAAAACTTTCGTTCCAGTGTTTACTCTGGCTTCGTCTTGTCCTCCAGATGGGAACATCCCAAGGATCAAAGCTCTGCTGCATCCAGGCACAAGAGTAAACCCAACACATATATAATTACTTACTGCCTTTGTCCGCTCCTCCGCCACTGTCAAACCAACATACACACGCACAGACAGGCCAAGAAAAACATTGCCGAAACATTCGGGCGTATGAGAGAGAGAGAGAGAGAGAGAGAGAGAGAGAGAGAGAGAGAGAGAGAGAGAGAGAGAGAGAGAGAGAGAACTCAGGAAGTTTAAAATTGGGAGAGAGAGTGTGACAGTCCTCTTGTTTGAGAGGAGATAGCGTGTATTTGTGGGGTATGGGAGGGAGAAATTTTTGTTTTCGATTTTTGTAATTGATTTGAGGATGCATAGTCTATACATATTTGTATATGTGTGTGTGTGTGTGTGTGTAATTGCTCATTTGTAACTGTATGGGGAGGGAGTTCTACAATCGTAGGGTACCATCTCTCAAACTTTCTACACTACCAGATGATATTTCAAGCTTTCATATGATATCTACCTATATTTCCCAACTTAATCACTCACTATATTCCATTCACGTACTACTCTTATACTCTAAGATACTTTCTTACATCTTTCCTAACAAGTTTCTCACTTAATTTCAATATAATATATATATATATATATATATATATATATATATATATATATATATATATATATCACCGACACGCCGTACACATATGTGTATCATCATCAACAGAGACACACGTGCGCAAAGCCTATAATTACCACACAAACGGGGAGTGATAATGACTCAGGGGTATTGATCAACACAAATGCTTCCCAGAACATCAGCTGGGGCAGATGTAGGTTGGTGGAGGCTGGAGAGGCACTTTAGGGGAGCGAGTTGATTTTTTTCTTTTTTTCTTTAGGGAGGATTGAAGAAGAAAGAAGTGTAGCAACGAAGTGTGGGAGGGTGATAAAGGGGTGGGGGGGGGTGTTTAAAGGTATGAGGTATAAGAACGTTTTAGTACTAAGGGGTCGGCTTGAGAAGGGTGGGGTAAGGAACTAAAGAAGAAGGTGGAAGGTCGGGTGAGAGAGAGGAGGAGGAGGAAAACGAAAAATGGATGAGAGAGAGAGAGAGAGAGAGAGAGAGAGAGAGAGAGAGAGAGAGAGAGAGAGAGAGAGAGAGAGAGAGAGATTGGAGGGGGAAGGCGGCTGGGAGAGTAGGCAAAGAGGGGACGAGGAGGAGAATATGGGGGGTTGGGTTGGGAGGTAAGTGGCGGCGACCGCAACAAACATTTTCATGATGATAAAATCGATAGTGATATGCATGATGTCGGAGCAAGAGGGGCATAATAACACCAGGGGAGGGGTGTTGCGATACAGTGGAAGGCGGAGGTGGGGTGAGGGGTGAAGCCAACATCCCCAGTGCCTTACCCAGCTCTCCTGTGGCTTCCCAGGGCACAACTCACGCTAGGGTGCTAACTTTGTGCTCACACTGGGAGACAATCATAGTCAAACACACACACACACACACAAGTCTGTCACACTAGAAAGAAAATGTTGCTCACGCTGTAAGGATTATATATTTATCAAAACTCGAAGGGAAACGTAGGTTCGAGAAGAAGGCAAGTCTTACTCATACTCGAAAAAGGTAAGCCTTACTCATACTCGAAGAGAAACCAGTTTGTTCTATCTCACTTCCGCTTCTCACCCTACTGAAAGTTTTAACGAGTTTCATTTATCACTAACAGCGGTAACAATCATCAAACTGTCCATGTTATTTACGCAATAGGAGTTCAATGAATGGAATATACGATAACCAACATAACGCCAGATTTCAATAAACAAATCGGTTTTAGTCAATTTGCAAAAAAAGGACAAGACAATGAGCAGAAAGATCCAAATCAGATATATCTAAGAAATATAAGAGTCATTTTAATCGGCGGCTCACACAGGGTAGTTCTTCTCTTAAAAGAACATTAACAAAGTTTGGAAATTCGCAGTTCCCTTAGGGACAAATTAAACCCCCAAAGTTTTCATTCTTCTTCCTTTCTTTTTCATACAATCTTTTGCCAAGTTTAGCGAGTCTGATTCCTCATCTTTCTCCACTTAGTAGGATTCAATGTCAAATATTTAGGGTCGGATTCTTACGCAGACGCTCTTGCAGTCGATTCAATCTCGTATGGAAAAAAGAAAAAGAATCAACGAGTTTCTGGAAGGGGGCGCGAACGTATAAAGGAATTAAGAGACTCGATATTTTCTTTTTATTTATCGGATGGTAAACAATTTAAATTTATGACACTTGCAGAGGGAATTCGACGATCTGTGAAGATAGGGAGGGGAATAGATGGATAGACGTAATGATACGAAAAGAGATGCGAGATGATGATTTGTGGTGCAGAGAAATGGGTAGATTGGATGGAATTATGAATTGGTGAATAAAAGTAAAAAGAACCGAGAGATTATGAAAAAATACAAGGCTTAAAAGGGCGAAAACCAAAGTGTATTAATGGTAGGATGTTAAGGATAGTGGAGAGAGTAGGAAGAAGATATAGGAGTAGTAGAAAGCCCCAAATGGACGGAGTAGGGCGTGAGGATAAGAAACAGACAACTAAAGACAAGAGGAAGAGGAAAGGAAGATGACTACCGAGGAGATGGTGTCAACTGGAGGACGTGACAATTAGATTGACATGGAATGTATGGAAATAAAGGACCCGATGGTAATGCAGTGACGACCAACTGAGATACTGGATTAGAAAGACTGGAATACTGGACGAGAAGGATGAGAAAGAAAGGGGATTAGATAACGGGAAGTATGGACAGGGTTCTTTAGTATTCATCAACAATAGAACTTCTCTTCCGTCCTCAATAACAGGGATGTTCTCCCTGAACATTCCTTACTGTCCTCCATACACACACACACACACACACACACACACACATATATATCCTCAACTATGATATGGATTATCTATACGACAGGTGATATTTGGAAAATCATTCCACATTCGATTCCATTGTTTTGAGGTCCTGACTTACCCCGAGTGATGTATGTACTTATAAACTGAGTGACAGAATTTATCAGATGCTCTTCAAGAACAAATGGCGAGAGAAACAAAAAAAAAAAAAAAAAGGCTTTACTAAAAACACTATTTTTAATTCAATATTTTTCTCATAGTATTAATTTCATATTTCACATGCAGACGTTACTGAGAGAATTATTTAACCTTCAGGCAGTGCCTGTCATTAATTTAGGCAACTTTAAATTAAAGTGATGATATAGATCTTAAAAGAATTCAAACACATTCATAAAAAAATAGAGTTTAAAAAAAGGGGAAGTGACCTAAAATCATCAGGACGGAAACATATACATCCAGAGACTGGCATACAGATGCACTAGGCCTCATACACAGTGAAAGAGTACGTGATCCTTGACTCGTCCTTAACACTTGAAGAAGGTGTTAAAGGTTTTGTGGTTGGTGAGTGTAGCTTGACGCTGATGGCCTTAATGACCCTCTCTCTCTTATATATATATATATATATATATATATATATATATATATATATATATATATATATTGTAGGCTGTCTTAACTGCAGCCTCTACGCAACCAAAGAAAAACTGAATGAATCTTGCTTCCACTGAACGTCCAGGCCATCTTCCTATAAGACTCAGTTCTGCTGTCGGCAAAATATAAAGTAATCCTTTGATATGAAAGACGAAAAAAAATAACCAACACCAAATATAAACAAGAAATCCATGACAACAATAAGATTGCACTGCACTGAAGGACCTGGTTCAAACAACGTATAATTAACATCTATGTGCTCTACACCTTGTCACCTGTGTACAACGTACTCTGAAAGGCATAATATTTGTTTCACAAACGAACCATGAAGATACAAATGAAATCTAGTTACACAGACACACACACACACACACACACACACACACACACACAGTCAGGGAAGTGGGACGGGAGGTGAGCAAAGGGGAACATACGAGCCGAATGCCGAAGCCAGTCTAAAAAAGAGAGAACTACTCTGCATATCAATGGCTCTGCTGCATCCCTCTCTTCTGCCCGGGGTAAAAACAGAGATGAGGGAGACCTGACACAGATGTGGCGGGAGATGAGATGCGTATGTGTGTGTGTTTGTTGGGAAGGTTGGTGTAACAGCGGAGATCGGTGTGTGGTTAGGAAGTCCATGAGGATGAGAGAGAGAGAGAGAGAGAGAGAGAGAGAGAGAGAGAGAGAGAGAGAGAGAGAGAGAGAGAGAGAGAGAGAGAGAGAGAGACCCTCCCCACGAGACACAAAGCTGCGGGAGATCAGAGGACTGGGACACGTCTCATGTCAACATTTGGTTTTGCTGTTTAGGTTTCCAGAGGCGATCCCATCCTCTGAACCTGTTTGTCCTGACTGCAAGAAAACATTCCAACTGGCTTCAAGAGCATCAGCGGACAGGTTACTTTATCACTATTATCAATATTTGTGTAGTCCTCTTTGATCCCTTATCTACGGCAGAAATTTTGCATCGAGGCTCTTATGATGAAGCGAAGACCTTATTTTTCTTTTTCAAATTATATGGATAAATAGGCATGCGAAGTGCGTTCTATATGTATAAAGATGGTCGTTCATTTATTCATATGTTGCCGAGAGAGAAAATCTCTTCGAGGATACATAATGCAATGATACATTCATACATAAACACTCCTTCATCGTATATCTTATCCTCATAATGCATAACTATCAGAGAGATTTTGAAGGATGAATGATAAATTTATACATGCCTTCGTGGGAAAAATGCCAGTATTTTGTGCATATTTTGACGACTTTCATTAGTAGTTAAGACCCTCATGTTATTATGCAGTAAGGCAAGCTCTTAAAGAAAGTACAGTCGTGAATACGTCTCTCTGAGGATTTGATTCTAACGGGAAGGTTAAATACCATTCGTGGAGGATTTGATTCTAACGGAAAGGTTAAGTACCATTCATGGAGGATTTGATTCTATCGGGAAGGTTAAATACCATTCATGGAGGCTTTGATTCTAACGGAAAGGTTAAGGACCATTCATGGAGGATTTGATTCTATCGGGAAGGTTAAATACCCATGTGATGATTTCATCATCACACTCGTGACAAAAGACAATAGAGACCTTTAAGATGTATAAATGCCTTAATCAAGGCGGTACGATCCTTGAGCACGACGACAGGATCCTTGAACACGACGTTGCGATCTTTCAAAATGAGAGTTCTACGCTTGTGCACGACGGTACTACCTGTATGCACGACGGTACGATCCTGGACCACGATATTACGACCCCGTGAGGGCACAGCCCTTTAAGCACGAATATACGAACTTTTTAAACATCATTATGACCCTTCAGCACAGCGGTCTACGACCCTTAAGTACGACAGTTACTACAAGGCCAATCATTTCACCTATGGGTCATACTGTGGTACTTAAGGGTCGTAACCTCATGCCTAAGGGTCTTACCGTCGTACTCACTGGACTTAAAAAGTTAAGGCACTATCTTCATCACTACCTGTTGGGTTTCCATACCGGTTACTTTCCCAAGTCCGCCCAGCTAGAAGTCAACCATATTAACAAACAGCTCTGAAAGGCTCACTGACTCAGGACTATGTTAACTGAACCAACATAAAGAGTTTCTAACACTATATTATCTCCTTGGATTCCATAAATCCAAATTTGCTTGATACCCTTCAAGAATTTCTTTTCCCCTTATATCTTAATGATAAAAATAATTTGGGGGAGAAATCCAAATTAAGACCTCTTACTTAGAAAGGTATTTTGTGTCTTAAAACACTTGACATTCAGCAAAACAAACTCATCATGGGACAGTAAATTGCATGATTACTAGCTAATTGCCATTCTTTCGCTAATTACCATTCATAAGAAAGTAGGAATCTAACATGTCGTCTGTCACATGAAAGATGACATTTATGGCAACACGTATCTTTCAAAGATTTTCCTAACTAACAGCTCACTCATCTCATCCCTGCGTCACCAGAAGTACTAAATCCGCTGCAGAATTATTGGTCCACATTTCTATAGGATTCTGAAAATATGCTTACTAAATACAGAGGAAAAATGACGACAGCTTTAACGCTCCTTCGTATCTGAGCTGGCAGGAACATCCACAAAGCATTGTAACCTTATAAATGAATGGCTGAATAAATGAATAAAAAAAAACACACATACACAGAATTCTTTGTACATATATATATCATCCCTGAGGATAGGGGAGAAAAAATACTTCCCACGTATTCCCTGCTTGTCGAAGAAGGGGAGGGAGCGGGGGGCTGGAAATTCTCCCCTCTCGTTTTTAATTTTCAAAAAAAGGAACTGAGAAGGGAGATAAGTGGGGATACTCCCTCAAAGGCTCAGTCCTCTGTTCTTGACACTACCTCGCTGATGCGGGAGGTGGCGAATATTATGAATAAAGAAAATTCTTTTATATATAAATATATATATATATATATATATATATATATATATATATATATATATATATATATATATATATATATCCTCTTGCACTTGGGTGCTCCGCCTCAACAAATCATCAGAAGGGAACAGTCTGTTTTTGGCAGGATTTCCAGTCCACTCCTGGACGCTAAGAAGATTGTACCAGCGCTTAGTATGAGAGAAGCCAAAGTAAGTAAGCGCCCAGCAGTCTCCTTCAACATTTACTAAACCCGGAAACACTGTCGCTGAGAGAAATCTGGCGGGAGGAGGGGAAAAAAAAGAGAGGGAGGTAAAGGAGTTAGTAGAAACTATACCTTGAAATAAGGTTTGAAAGTTACCCAGTTTTCTAACTGTAATTATGCGGTTATTTATGGAAATTCGCTTACGATGGGTATGAAAGAGGGAGTAAACGAGAGGGAAGATAGAGAGAGAGCGAGGTCAAAATAGATATATCCGTCTCGATGGTTTTGGCGCATGGCACATTACATAATAGATGGGAGCGAATGCAACCTGTTTACATCTATTCCTGGGCGCTACCTCGGTAACGCGGAAAACTGCAAGACAGATTCGAAATATATAAATTCTATGGGTGGAGGTGAGCGACATGTATACGTGTGGAAGTGCCAAAGTTTACACAGTGGACGCGTTATGAGAACGCCTGAACCGGAATTTTAAATGGAACTTCCGTTCGCGCGTCCTGTCCCGGAGCTGAGGATAATGTTGCGTCGGGCAGCACCGGAAATTGATGCAATATGGCCGCCGGCGACCCGGGGCAGCTGCAACAAGAACACCAGCGACGGGCGCATCAATATCCCAAGGGATCCTATTGGGATCCGTAAATCGGTATTTGAATCTTTTTTTTTTTCTTGTTTTTCCGGGATATAAAAATAATAATAATAAATAATAATAATAATGTGATAATACCGAGTGCTACCTTTTTCTCTAGGATATATTAGTCCTTATCTGGATTTCCATCTTTTTCGTAGGGGGAAGTGAATTCGCATCCCATCCTCTTTCGGGAATATACGAATCGTTATTCTAACTTTCATACGAGACATATGAATCAGTATTTGAACCCTTTTTTAATTAGACACAATTGTGACATCTGAACTTTTTTTTCTGGGGGGGGGGGGGGGACACAAACAGTGTATCGGAAGCTTTTCCTAGACAAGATGTTGGTAACTTGAACCTTTTCCTGAAACTCAACAGTTATTTTGAACCTTGTTTCGTAAATTCAGTTCACACTATGAAAGGGCGGAGAGAAAAAGGGGGTATATATATATATATATATATATATATATATATATATATATATATATATATATATATATATATATATATCAAGACTATATTTTTGGGTACTGAATTTGCTTTTTTGGTTTATAATGAAGAAACATTTCATATTTTCATTCTAAAGTTCATGAAATATACTTCAGAACCTTCCTTGCGTATTCTGAAAGGGTTTTGAGAAATCGATTCCTCATCGAAGACTTCGTGTGTTTTCTGTGTATATTAAAAACTTGAAAGCTGTCTTGGAATTGATAGATAAATCAATTCCTTCAGCACAGCAGTGCAACACGTCAGCATGGCGTTACGATACGACAACGCGAAGGTACAACCGTTCAACACGACGGTACGACACCACAATACGACACGTCAACACGACGGTGCGACCCTTAAATACGATGGTCTGGAAACTTAATTTGCCCAGACCATTATAGGCAAGTCTCATCATATTCAAAATTTGTACCTTCAGTGCTTAAGAGATGCACTTCCGTGCTCAAGGGCAGTACAGTCGTGCTCAAGGGCCTTATTTCGTGCTCAAGGGTTACTCTGTCGTGCTCAAAGGTTATGGTATCATTCTCAAGGGATTAGGAATTTGAGCGACAATGCAGTCGTCTTCAATTCTCCATTCTTTTTTTCTCCAATACGTCAACCCTAGGGGTCGAAGCGAAGGATCAAGTACGTTCTGTTTTCTACAAAACAGAAAACAGATGAAAACGGGAAATAGAGCTGACTGTGACAGGATATCATGAAGAGATAAATTCAGTTCGTTATCATGGTAAAAAAGGAAGAGGCTGGTATGAAAATGCTGTATATATTCATCACGTTATAACGTTAAAGATGTCTGGTATTGCAGCTTACATCATCAGAAATGTCCTCGTTATTTGCACTTTGCTGGGTGAAAATGAGACATTTTGATTACTGGTGCAATGACTAGTGATGGAGAACATCTGTATGTGGTCGGATCTGGAATGTATAAATGTGATATGGACCAATTCAGATATTCAGGCATCAATTGCAGAGTAGCCCACTCAGGAATGCGTTTCAATACATTCATGATTTTTGAACGCATACACACACACACACATATATATATATATATATATATATATATATATATATATATATATATATATATATATATATATATATATATTCTTACGAGTCCACGGGCGAAATGAAACAAGTTCCCAAATGCACTTTCATGTAATAATCACATCATCAGGGGAGATACAAGAAAGAGATATAACAGTTGATATACAACGAAGAGACGTGGTTGTCGAGTTTTGATAAATATATTTGATGTGATTATTACACGAAAGTGCACTTGGGAACTTTTCATGTTTCATTTTCCCCGTGGACTCATGGGAATATATTATATATATATATATATATATATATATATATATATATATATATATATATATATATATATATATATATATATATATACTTCAGTGAAAGTGATGAACAAAATATATACTGCAGTAATACGGTTCTTTCTTTACGTTTCTTCATATATATGTATATCAACCTGCATTGCTCCAGATACACAACTTTTAAAATCTCTGTCTCGTATCCTAACGACCATATGAGGTGAACGGAACACAGACAGGCTTACTGAGGTTGCTCGACCCTTGTCCATTTCCAGGACTTCCGGAGGGCCAGGGGTCAACGAAAGGGTCATGGTAATAACCTTGGATGCCAGGGTTCACCAGGACGGCCAAAGGGACAGAATCTAGTCATTAGTTTCCCAAGCCACAGGGATAGCAAGGGACACTCAGGGATTTCAGGAGGTAGAATACAGAGTTGCTCTTGGATAAGAACATGATCATATAATAATAATAATGTGATAATGATGATTCCTACCACTACCAACACAATTATAATAATAATAATAAATAATAAATCATTATCAGTATAACAAGAATAAAGAGGAGTGAAACTATGATCATGAATTACAAATTCAACACAGTATCACCACAAATTCCACAAATCTTTCGCACCATTTCCACTTAGGTCAAGATCCTACCCGGGACAACCTATGTAATTCGGTTTGATAAATGAAAAGTTAAAAAAAAAAATGTAGTAGATGCAAGACTTTGTGAAGTAAGTCGACCCAGCTGCACTTCCGTGATGAAGGGTGATATTGACCTCGGTGAAGGTGACCAACATTTTCCCTCCCCACTTGATAGAATATAAAATCGTCCGGAGAGACGAACCCCATCAAATCACACGATTCAATGCTCCCCAGTAAGTTTCGACGGTCTCTCTCTCTCTCTCTCTCTCTCTCTCTCTCTCTCTCTCTCTCTCTCTCTCTCTCTCTCTCTCCTGCTTTTAAGGGAACCGTGTCTTTTTCAGTAGCGTTAAAGGCAAGCCAGCGCTTGGGGATCCAGGATCTGTGTAAATATGTACCCCCTTCCCCCTTCTCTCTCTCTCTCTCTCTCTCTCTCTCTTTCTCTGCCCGTCTCTGTCACAGGTAAGAGTTAGACATAAATTCAATCCTTTAGAGGTAAAGTCTTTTGGAGGAAAAGGTTAGAAGTTCAGTCTTAGTGCGAAGGGATATATATATATATATATATATATATATATATATATATATATATATATATATATATATATATATATATATATATAATCCTCGATAGAAACCCAACAATCACTCAGAAGGAACCAAGTAGAAAACTTGTATTCACGTGGTAGAAACCAAATATTCACCGAGGAGATACTCTACCTCATACAATCTTATCATTGGTGTGAACAGAATATGAACAATACTTGAAACCCCAGCAAGTCAAAGATTCAGTGATCAAGCAAGTTGTAATTCGATATACTAAGAAAAAAAAGTATCAACTATCTATACATTCCCCATTTTTTTTTTTGTCTAGATTAAAAAGAATATATGTGGAATTCACACACACACACAAACAAATACATACATCTATATAACACAGTCCACTGCAGTTTCTAACAATGAAAAATGAGAAGGTCATATTGACTTCATCTATCCATATCCAAGTTTAGAAATTCTTCATTACATCTCGGGTAAACTTTGCTGCTTATTCAGACACACATTCCTGGAAATGCGCCATTAATTTATATAAAATCCCTCCACAAACACAATGCCTTCATTATTCACTATCAATACCAATCATTCCTACCACCGTATTCTTGGAATATCTCAACAGAATTACAGGACTTGATGCATCTTTCATTTAATCTGATGTGATACGACAGGTTAAGACCCACTGGATGACAGGACAAGGAGGAAAAATTATGTTGGAAAACTTAGAAAAATATCGGACTTCTTCCTGGTAGAGGAAGGTTTAAATGAGGATCATGAGAGAGAGTCAGGTGAGGGACAGTAGTTAGGTGATCAGCTATACACATGATTTACTTATTCGTTTCACACTTTCGCCAGCTGTGGTCACAGACAACTCTTTCCCTACGAAAAATACAGCATCGAAAAATCAGAATTTTCACACTGATACAATTCTACTGGAAGTAAACAAGCGCCACCCACAATTCGATCTTTAACTCCATCAGATATACATCCATCTGAAACTCTACTCCCCCATTCATGTACATGTTACACTTGTTATCTCTGTTCTGCACACCGTCCATCTCTCAAGTAATATAAACACACACTCCTCAAATGTCCTACGCTCACCTTACAAAGAATCCAGTATCACTACCACACTTTTTGGCCTGCGATCCTACCCAGTGGACATGGCAAGCTTCTCCAGCCCAGCTGGAGACTGATAGATGGGCGATACTGGGACAGGAATACAAGGTAAGGAAAGCTACAAATAATGAAGACCACCACCAATGTAGGAATGACAATAAACACTGTTAAGGCAACACTTCGAGAAAACCAATTCTCATCATCAGGGGCGTATAAACACGTCTGATGAGAGGGAGAGACTCGCGAAACATTGTCGCAAAAAAAAAAAAAAAAATGTTTCTTTTCATCCCAACGTTTGGACTGCTCTTCACTCCGCATCTACGGTTTTATAATTATATATATATATATATATATATATGAAATTTTTTTGCAGTTGATTACTTCAGAGTTCAAACATACTGACCATATGCAAATACACCAGCATTAAAACTTTAACGCAGGCTCTGGGATCGTGAACACGAAGGTGCTATCTTTAAATTCATTTTCTGCGTCGAGGAGCACGGAAAATGAGCAGTGATAAGGAGTAAGAGAAAGGGAGTAAATAGGTGGAGGAATCTATCCCCTAGTCAATCAACATTCACTCAAGTCCCTCAGTGCCTGGCTAGGGCCATTGTAGGTGGGGAGGGTGTGGGGGTAAGTAACCTATCGTATCTCTTTGTCTTCTGGTGTTCGCTACCGAACCAACAAAAACCAACAAAGACTCGAGTGACTTGTTATCCTTTCGTGTGTGTGTGTGTGTGTGTGTGTGTGTGTGTGTGTGTGTGTGTGTAATGAGCCTCTGTTTTGCCTATTAGGCAAGTTTTCAAAGTTAGAGCAAACGAGTTTCTCTCTCTGTTTCTCTTTCTTTCTCCAGACCCGCCTTCTCTGTCCAGGTCCAATGATCCTTCAGAGATGCAAGTTACGGTTTTGTCATTTCTCTGTGCTTTGTGGTCACATGTTGCATCCTTCTGGATCTCCTGGAAATGGTGGGATCATAAGTCTGGAATCTTGAGTCATGGATCCGAATTCTGGAACTTTAAGGTTGAACTGTAGTTTCAAGTGTACAATACATACTTCCAAGTTTTTTTGTTCGAAGGAATTAGTAGTTTGGCGTACATTAGAATCTGGTCACTTGAGAACAGAGGACAGAAGTACAGAATTAGAAATAGGAAAATAAGATATAAAATCTGATCATCTAAATATGAAATTTAGATATCAGACTTCAGAGGTAAAAATGTTCTAAATTGGTGCCTGAAAACTGTAATTCATAATCCGTAGTCAGAAACTGAACAAAACTAACCTGAAATACGTAATAGAAAACTATAAGTTGTGTGCTTATGACACACTAGATTCCTAGCCTGGACAGGCAGTAGGAATACCCAGACATATCAGTAATCATCCTCTCAGAAATTTCCATCATTTTCCCCTCTTCTTCCATCGCTTATAAATCCTTTTCCTATCCCCCTCTGTTCTGCTTCCCGTTTAATTCTCTTTCCCCTCACCCTCATCCCCCCCACCCCCCAACCCCCACGTCATGTCAATATTTCCCAAATAATTTAATGAAACAAGTCTATAATTAAGTTATAGACAGGCATCGCCTCCCTGCATCACAATGTCGGGATGATACGTATTCTTGCGAATCATATCTGTAAATGTAAAATGAATAATTGACTAATACGCTGTATTTCAGGAAATAAGCAAGGCTAAAAGATGATATTATATATATATAAATATATATATATAAATTTTTTTTCCAGCTTTTAGCACTCATTTAATGGTATAAACTTGCACGTAATTTATTTTTCAAACTTGCCTAAGACATTTCATGTAAAATCGTACAGTAAATTAATGAATTTCATGCGAAATACTATTACTGGTTATTTATCAGTAACTGTATTAGATACTCAAATCAACATCTTAAATTTATTTGAAATGATATTGTGATGAAGGATATATGCATATATACATTATTACACATAAACATGTGCGCATCTTTATATGCATACATATGCATTTTCACTACTTTACAACCCTATGACCTTAACTCTAATAGCTTTTTCACCTTCTAGGCTGGGCTACAATCAGTAGCAGGGAACGGATGGACTTCTTTGGAGTGAAAAGTTCTTCGACGAGATTTTTCCCATGATACAATATCGACGAAGGTGACTTTCAACTCGCAGTAAAATCTATATATATCTATATAAATGCCCTTGTAGATATCATGACAGTTATTAATATAAGTATTCCATTGATAAGTGGAAAATGTAGAAAAAGTTAAGAGTATAAAACAGAAAACAATGGTGATCGATGCTGTACTTTTTCATACATTAACAGACCTGTCACTGGACAACAGTAACAACACTTAACCAACGGTAACAGACCAGTCAACAGTATCAACAGGTTATGTATGGCTTCCCTCCTCCTCTCAAGAGCAGCTTCTCCCTCCCTCCCTCTCCATCCTCTTAATGTAGATCTTTTTCCTTCCTTTCCCCGAGCATATCTCTCTCTCTCTCTCTCTCTCTCTCTCTCTCTCTCTCTCTCTCTCTACTCCTCTATCTTCCACTCCATCAACAGCCCTGTCTCGCCAGCTCTACTCCTCCTTCCTCCACCAATACCTCCCTCCCTCTCTTTCACCTCCTCTTTCCAGTACTCCACCCTCCACCAAACCGACAGCAGTCCCCTCCCTCTCCCATAATTCCTCCCTCCCGCATCTCAACCCTCCCTCCTTCCCCACTACTACCCTCCCCACCCTCCTTCCCCGTTACACCCTCCTTTCTCCCTCCCCTCAACTCCCCCTCCTACCCTCTTGACTACCCCACCATCCATCCCTCCTGACATTTCCACCCTCCCACCCACGCCACTACTCCGGCCTCCCTCAACCCTCCTCCTCCCTCCCGGCCTGAGAGACAGCAGGAGACGAGCACTAAGCGGCCTCCGTCAATAACGTTAGCGGGAGTCATAACAGCGAGGCACTCCAGCCGCCGACCTCGTAAAGATCAGCTCGGAAATTGGTCCAGTCCGCTGAATATTACCTCTTAAAACCCGTCGGGAGGAGGTGGGAGATAGGGCAGTGGAGGGGCAAGGGCGGAGGGTTGGGAGACAGGGCGCTGGAGGAGGTGGGTGACAGGGAGCTAGAGGTGAGGGGATGGTGGGAGATAGGGCAGTGGAGGGGATAGAGGTGGAGTGGGAGATAAGACAGAGGAGAGGGAAGGGTGGCGGACGTGGGAGACGGGACAGTGGAGAGTGCCGGGGGGGAGACAGGGCAGTGGAGGGGGAGGAAGCTATGAGACAGGGTAGTGGAGGTGGCAGGAGGAGAGGTGGTAAGACTGAGTAAATGACGTGGAGTGCTGTGGAACTGGCAGGGGGAGGTGGAGGATAGAGGAGTGTAGGGGCAGTGTGGAGGAGAAAGTAGTGTGTTTTGGGAGGACGAGAACGAGTGATGTCTTCTCTCCGCTTGGTCCAGTTTATCCCAGGATCTCATCTCTTTCTATCTCTTTGGTAGTAAACAGAACAGCGAGTCTATATAAGTTTCACGAGATTTCTGTACCCCGAGAAAAATATATATATAAAAGGAGGAGATGAAGGAAGAGGAGGAAGAGAAGAAGGAAGACGAGAAAGATGAAGAGGGGTAGGAGGAGGGAATATCTTTCTCCTTTCTGTCACCTTCAATCCCCTTAATTCAACCTCCCTTCACCCTTCGTTCTTTCAGGAGAGTTATGAGAAGCAAGCCATGCAACCGCGAAACAATCATAAGTATGATTAATGCTGTATTTTCACATAAAACAATTAAAGAACCTTTGTTACGATATTTGATCCTACAGTCTCATTACAGCTGAACATTCTGTATCACAAGACATTACTGTATTTTTATAGCAGTCATATATATATATATATATATATATATATATATATATATATATATATATATATATCCCTGTAGGAAAGATAAGGGAAGGCATGATGTATATGATAATTAATTCATCAAACTGAATATCCCCCCTGGCATTGACTGGATTATTAACGATACTGTAACACGGGAATTACCCCCGTCACTCTGAATCTTCCGAATAAAAATGAACTGCATTCTATGATACATATTAGTACCGACTCTCTATTTCTGTTTCTCGTTGCGTCTTGGTCTGTGTATACGTGACTGTCTTCTATTCATCTGTCTTGGTTAAGTGTCTCTATATGTCTGTATTTGTCTATCTATGTTGAAGTGTCTCAGCCTTTGCGTTTTTGTCTTTGGCTGCATCTGTGTCTGTCAACGCGCCTTCTTTTCTTCTGTGTCTGCTTTTGCCTATAGGTCTGTGTCATTACCTCTACGTCACTTTCTGTGCCTTTGTCTATAGGTCTGTGTCTTTAAATGTCCATCAGGCAGCTGGCAGCAAAATCCCTCAAAGACATACCCTAAATGTAAAAGGTAAAGACGAGACAGACAGCGAGAATTTCTCAAAAATCTTGGGAATGTTTACATACAATTCTTGTCGTAGCTTCGTAGTTTTTGGGGCTAAAATAAACGATGATAAATGCCTGAACCAGATATGTGTGTGTGTGTGTGTGTGTGTGTGTGTGTTATTTTCAGGTGGTGCAGTAAAGGACACAGCACTTAAAAGGTAAACGACAAAGGTTCAAAATAACGAGAGATTTTGTGCTTGGGTTTTTAAAAAAATCAAGGAAGAAAAATAGAATCAGTTACACTTACAATGCTTTATATGAACTCTAGTGGGTAAATAGATCTAATAAGTACTCAGGCTACGAAGTTGGATGGTTGGTTATTTGGCTTTGAAACCTCTCGACTGCCAGGGTCATTTAAAATATGATAGCTAAAACCACCACAGTAATAAGCTGGAACACACGACTCCCTTTCAAGTCTGTAAGATGATTCCAAGACCATAATATTCTCACTATGTATAAGGCTTCTATTCCTCACTAACCCCAGGAAGTTGCATTATGGTATCGTGGGCTCATAATGAAATAAAAAACAGGTTAGTTATCTTGATCAAATTATGCGACAAGGAGAAATATGTAGACTTTGAATAACTACTCCACAAACATCGATAAATGACGTCGTTCCGCCTACCCTTCTCTCTCTCTCTCTCTCTCTCTCTCTCTCTCTCTCTCTCTCTCTCTCTCTCTCTCAGATGCATAACAAATAACATAGGGGAAAATTACGCAAACATCTACGGTCGTCACCGCCTCCGGCCTACCATCCTCGGAGACGAGAGTCAATATTTGTTTAGCTTCACAGATTTTTTTTTTTTTATCACCTATTCTCTTTTTCCTAGTTCCTCCATATGCATACCTTACCTTCCTGTCAAGTTTATATCAGCGAACCAAAGTATAAAAAGGTCTTGAACACCTTCAGGTGCTGAGGATGATTGATTCCAAGACGACTTACACTCGCATTAAGCGTGTGGCTCATGTTGGAGGTGTAGTTTTCTATTTTTGACTCGTGCATCGAGAGGCTCAGAATTATAGACCTTCTCACCTGCATTTAAAGACGAAATCAAAGTCTACTTCACTTCCACTCGAACACAATTCTCAGGCTCATTTATGGATCCATCGTTTTCTGTTATTTCTTGTTCTTCTTGTAGTAAGTTACCTTCCATCGTTTTCTATTTATCTTTCCATAGTCTTTTCGTACACGTTTTGCCTACAGTTACCTTTCACTGGCTTCTTTTCGTATTTCCATATCATTTTAGCATTCTTTTTTCATTATCCCTTTATTCGCGTTTCTTATCCATAAATGAATTCTCATTTCTACTATATTCACTCCCTTTCGTAACCACTGTCTCTCTTAATCATTCTCGTCTCTAACTTCCGTTTCCAGTTTCTCCTCCCTTCTCCTGAGGCCTTTATGCATCTTGCAGTCATTGTTTCCAAGACTTTCCTTTTGACTATCTTCACATTTTCTTTAATCGTATCCTCAACTCCCTTATTGTTTCAGTCATTCTAATTTGGTTTCTTCATAATCTTGTCCCCCTTCGACACCCCAAATTGATTTCTTCAATTTTCTTTGCCCTTGCAAGTCTTCTTAATCATTTCTCTCTCTCTCTCTCTCTCTCTCTCTCTCTCTCTCTCTCTCTCTCTCTCTCTCTCTCTCTCTCTCTCTCTCTCCCCCGATTTCTCTGCATTCTTTTATGGAATTTCGTTTTCCAGTTCGTTCTTACATTTTCATATTACGATTTTCTTCCTTTGTGTCTGGCTTTCCTCACACCTGTGTTCCCTTGAGCCCGGCTATAACAGAGGGCGCTTGTTCAGCATCCTTCTGCTACACTCAGAATTAAGAACGTTGAAGGCTACATGACTTGTAAGCTGATCAAAGCTTGTGTGTGTGTGTGTGCTGGGAGTAGAGAAAGGTGTATATATATATATATATATATATATATATATATATATATATATATATATATATATATATATATATATATATGAGAGGAGGGTGCTAGGGAACGAAGAAAGGAGGTAGCGGAAGGAAAGGAAGAAAAAGGTGGATATGGAAGGGGAGGAGGGAAAAGAAAGGAGGAGGGCAAGGATACAGAGAGAGAGAGAGAGAGAGAGAGAGAGAGAGAGAGAGAGAGAGAGAGAGAGAGAGAGGCACATGCTACTGCTCTTACAGGGAAACACTGAAGTATGAACTCTGGATCTTCCTGGCACAAACTGAGGCATACTGCCCGTTATCTCTGAGCTCGTCTGTGTTTGTCTGTATCTGAGACTAAAGCTGGATAGGTTCCTGTAACTCTCAGAGCTGTGTATACCAGAGTCTAGTGTCAACGTATGTTACTAACAGATCAATATGAATGTCTGTGTTCATAGTACAAGGCTCCCATAAAAACTTGACTCTTTTTGAGGCTGTGGCTTTGTGGGTAGGTGTGTAATCACCTAGTTATCATTACCTACTTGTACATTATGGGGAGGAGTTCTAAACTCGTGGGGCCCGATCTCCTGAACGTTCTCTTTTGTCTTGCGACATTTCAAATTTATGTATGATGTCCACATTCATGATTCTACTGCTATATTTTAATCAACTAATTTTCTACTAAAGAGGTACTTCTTTTCTAACACGATTCTTGATGAATTTCATGTTATGGCCTCTAGGTGTATTGTCTTTGCATATTTTGAAGAACTTACCAGCTGACGTCATCAAACTGAAAAACTTTAAGGTTAGGATCAAGTTATCTCCTACTCATTTCTCTACCATTGTGGAGGAATTCTATTGGATATAACTTCTAGCTGTAACTCACATGTATCATCTGTGTGTGTGTGTGTGTGTGTGTGTGTCTAGGTCTAAGATTTACCAGTCCATTGAATCACGTATCTTTTGTGTGCGTGTCTATGTCTGTCGCGGTCTGAATCAAAAGGTTCACTAGCGCAATGAAACATGCATTTTGTATGTATCTACGACTGTCGTGGTCCGAATCAAAAGATTCACTGACCCACAGAATCAAACATACAGTGTGTCTGTGACTGCGTTTGGTCCGGATCAAAAAAGGCATCACTCACGCACGTACAGAGACTCGAGCATTAATTATGCTTCCTTCTGTTTTGATCCTAACGCTAGAGATTGACTCGCCCGCAGAGTCAATCATTCATAAACTCTTGGTGAAGGTGAGGAGAGAACTCACCCCTGTGACGCAGGAACGTTTACAGAAGACCTCACAAAACAGGCCTCAGGGGTTTCGGCCCCTCGGTTCCAGCTAGTTTTATTGGGCCATAAAATTCTAACAAAGGCATAACGTGAGTATCGGCGGCAGAGTTCTTTTACGGCAGATCCCACTGATTATAGAGATTGGTATGTGGCTGGAGGGAGGAGGAGAAGAAGACAGGAGAGGGAATAGGAGGTGGTGGAAGTGTAGAATAGGAGGGGGAAGTGGGGAGAAGGGGTAATAGGAGGAAGAGGAGTTGTTGTGGTTGCTGGTTGTGTTGTGAAAATGCGGAAATCGTTGGCACTGATATACTTGGGCTTTTGGATGCAATTTTAAAAAAAGAGAGAAACAATAGAAAATGGAGCGAAGAAGATTATAAGAAAGAGGTAACAAAAGATGTATCTAATACATGAGAACAGATCCAGACCTTCATAAACACCAAAATACCTCAATCTTTCTTGGAACTGTATGCTTTACGAAATTATATCCAAAATAAAGTGGACGACATATCACAGACTCACCCGAAGGAGCTACGTCATTCAAATCACTTCTCGACGAATTCCCTACGATTCTAGGTATGAATATGGAATTCAAACCACATACAAAGAAGCTTACTAGTCATGTTAAAAAGCACCTTTTTTTTCTTACTTCGAAGGATAAAAGTGTTATATGGTAAAGCGTCTAGAAGACGATGTCCAAGAGATTTTTCCATATATATTCCTTTGACACAGGGTAAAAGAGATCTATGCAACTTGACTGTGCTTCCGTAATATAGGTGTAGAGAGAACAGTTTTCCCTATTTCTTTCAAACAGTGGTAAATACGATCTTCGTCCCTACTTTACTCCTGGAATATCTGTTCTATACAACTGTCGCCAGCTTGTGAAATGAGCAACGTAAATCATTTTCAAGGTTGCATCTGTGTAAATGAGAGCTGCATTGCTTCTCATAATATCATACGTCATTGACGGGTTTATGCCTGAATCGAAGTCAGGTCCCCGCTCGTTTCATCACAGCGTTTAAACTGATAACAAGTGCTTCGAGATGGGTTAAATTATGACTGACTTTACCGCAGACCAAGCTGTTCAAGTCCGTTGCCCAAGCTTGTTGTGTATCACCGAAATACAGTTGGTAAATTATTACACGGATTTCCTCCGACGTAATTTCTTAATGTTTCAGTGGTATCTGTTCATATTCCACGAGATTCTGAATATATGCGGCGTGGCTGGAGGAGGTTTTAGCCGCACGTATAGTGCCGGAAATGGCGTGGGATGCAAAACAGTATGTTTTAGTCTCGAATCCATTAGCATGTGGGATTGGAAATGCTCCCCGTCGTTTATTTAGATATTTTATGTAATATCGCGTCTGTTCCTGTTTCCTGGCTTCGAGGGTTTAATCTGAGTAATCAAAAGTACCTATTACATATATATGACGCTATTTTCATTAATTTCAAAATCCCTAGGACTCCTTACCACAACGAGTATATATATATATATATATATATATATATATATATATATATATATATATATATATATATATATATCCTATATTTTGTTTCGTTGATAAATGGATGTAACTATATAGATGTTGGGTGGTGACGAAGAAGCATGAAGAATAAACTCACTAAAATGAAAAAAAATATTAAAGTCAACTTATCAAGATCTGTACTAGATAAACCTATGGAAGTGTACCCGATAATATGCTCAGCATAGGACGATACGGACGCACCTCGCCTCCGCTTCAAATTGTATATCACTGCTTAGGCACTCCTGCAATACAAGAAGGTTGACACGGATCCCCTCTCAGGATGATGTGCTTAAGGGAGGATGTTCAATTTCCCTTCCTTTCCCCTTTGTCAACATCCCCAACTCACTGAGCACGATGGTAGGGCCTTTGAGCACGACCCTTGAGCACAGGAGCAACTACCCTTTATCTCGACGACAGGATCCTCGAGCATAATAGGTACAGCCTTCTAAACACGAGGAGTAGAACCCTTGAGCACAACGGTACGACCTACGAGAACGAAGGTACGACCTACGAGAATGACGGTACGACCGTTGAGTACGACGGTGCGACCCCTTGAATACGACAGCAAGACGTTTGGGCATGGTAACTAACCTTGGTGAATGATAACCTGACCACTAAGTAGACCATTAAGCTTAAAGCCGGGCCAAAGTTCAGGTCATTTTACCAAGTCATCATGGTGATGCAGGTATTCACTCTATACATGTGACGACACCATGGTATACATACTTCCATCATTTATGAAATAAAGTTATATTCTAAATATATCACACGAAACTATACATCAATCCTTTGATAATATACAGTAGAGTAGAATGTAAAAAGTGAAACACGACTTGAAAAAAGACAAAAGAAAGAAATCTCTTACTATCCAGCACCCCCTTTAAACCAAACTCTCCCACAAAGTGAAAAAACCAAGCGTTTCTCCCCTTTAATGTCAATAGATCATGTAGCCTATTAATCTCCGAGTTCTTGCGATGGTCAACGATCAAACACCAATTAGAGGTTTTCTCCAAAATTCAATACTTTTCATAATCTGTGGACAAAATATATATATATATATATATATATATATATATATATATATATATATATATATATATATATATATATATGCTAAACAATCAAGAGGAATAATGAAGCATGATAAATCGTGGTTATCAGGAAATACTAGATCAAGTGCATCACTGCTATCTACAACAATATATTTCTTTTTCTTTCAAACTATTCGCCATTTCCCGCATTAGCGAGGTAGCGTTAAGAACAGAGGACTGGGCCTTTGAGGGAATACCCTCACCTGGCCGAATTCTCTGTTCCTTCTTTTGGAAAATTAAAAAAAAAAAAAAACGAGAGGGGAGGATTTCCAGCCCCCCGCTCCCTCCCCTTTTAGTCGCCTTCTACGACACGCAGGGAATACGTGGGAAGTATTCTTTCTCCCCTATCCCCAGGGATATATATATATATATATATATATATATATATATATATATATATATATATATATATATATATATATATATATATATATATATAATCATATTTTCCCAGGTTCTTGGTTTGTCATACACCTTGAAAATAAATTATGTTTGCGTTGCATACAAGGTTCTAAAAGTTCTTTTTCATGGTATGCAAGATAATCTCTCCAAGTCCCTTTTCGCCAAAAAGAGTTCAAGGGTAAATTTTTTCTCCTACTCCTCTTGTTAATTTGAGTTTGTCTGTGTTCTCACACGCTTATATTCTCTCGGACGAAGGTCTTATCTGTGACCAATCTAAATCCGAACTTTATGCCGCACTCATAACGCTCCTCTCCATTCTTCTCCAAGATTACCTCTCTTATTAATATCTCCCTACATCAATATTCTCTTCCAGAATTCCTCAGTTCCCCTACTTTCTTCCTTCCGTTAGAAATTCTCATAATGTTGATTCATTTCCTATCCTCCTACACTCTCTCTCTCATGAGACTACTCTCTCTCTCTCTCTGAACCCCTCCCCTCACGCCTCTCTTACCCTTTATTCATTTACCTTAGTCCTAACTCTAAACTTTCCTGAAACTCTTCAACAATCATACGTTTCTAGTCTTTCGTTCCCCCTATTCTTCCTCTTCTTCTCCCAGATTCTTTACTCTCTCTCTCTTCCCTTCATATGCACTCTCCCACGGCCATCACCAAGCATCATATCAACTCTCCTTCCTCTCCCACACCACTCAGCACTGACCACTCCTTCCTTTAACCCTTTGGACCAACTCACTCCCAACTTACCAGAAACAGACATAAGCTTGAAGACCCCACGAAAAATTTCAGCGACGGTTCCGCAAACTTCCCTGGGCAAATGTACGAAGGATGGAGAATCTTAATTAATTGGATGTTTTGGCGTGACTTCTCTTGATAAAACTGTGGGTTACATGAACTAGGCGGAGGTAGTCCAGATTATCACATGAGAGGAAGAGATATAAGATGGTCAAGATCATCTTCAAGGGAATGAAGTGGTTATCTTCAGAGTGGATGTGGGGGGGGGGGGGGTGGTTGCCTTAGTACGAAGGATCAATTCGTGAAGTTAAGAGTCAGTGAGAAGAAATTGAAGAGAAGATTCAAACTCGAATTAGGCTGACTCAATGGGATGGAGAGAGGGTAAAGTTATCCTTGTGGATAGTTGCATTGGATGAGGTTATCTTAAAAGAGATCTTGGGTGGCTAAGGTTATCTTAGACAGATAGTAAGATGTCTAAAGGTTCCTTAACTGAATCCCGTAATGAGCGAAGTGATCATACTAGATTGTAAGGGTACTGTGGTGACAATGTGATTGACTCTTGTTATATTTGAGGAAGTCTTTCTATAGCAGAAATTTTCTTAGGTGCAGTAATTATTGTGGTTATCTCAGGGGACAATATGCTGGTGTAGGTTATCTTACGGTCACACTGTGGTAGTTAAAGTTACTTTGAAGGAATACTGTGGTGGTTACGGTAATCATAAGGACATACCTTGTGACTTAAGTTATCTTTGTGTGTTCTGTGGTGGACAAAGATATCTTCAGGGATTTACTGTGGTGGCTAAACTTGGCTTACAAAAATAATGTGATGACTAAGGTTACCTTACAAGCAGCTAGATGATTCAGACTGTCTTAGAGAGAAGCCGAGCGCCCGACATTATCTTAAGGAAAGGGATCTTTATACAAATATACTGAAGGATGAAGTTCTTTTGAAGATAAGTTAGCAAGTTAGAAAGTCGCTTGACACCAACTTCGGAATACTTACTTGGTCTTCAAATGAACTCTGCATTCACTCTAGCTCAAGATTACATATATATATATATATATATATATATATATATATATATATATATATATATATATATATAAAGTCAAAGACACATCTGCACTGCAAAGACCAGACGACGTAAAAGGGAGAAAAACGCTATCTGTCTTTCAGTCTCCTTATATGAATATGTCTGCACAATATTTCAGCAACAAATATGACCAATATATATATATATATATATATATATATATATATATATATATATATATATATACCGAGACAATTATCAAAAATTAAATTCCTTTACAGTCATTGCTTGATTCAAAGGTAATGAAATACGCATCGAGGTGTCCATAGACTTTTCACATAAAGTTACAAAGTCTACATTCGCTTTGGGGGGAAAAGATAAATAGCCAAGACTGGTGTAGGATAGTACCCCGAATCAAGTGAAGACTAATTCAAAAACATATTAAGCTGTTAACTCTGACATGGCTGTGAAAATTACGATGGTTGAGAATGAACGATTCTTGATGGCTGGTGCATCTCACTAACAGTCCCTCTGATGCTGTCCTTCAACTCCTTCAGATATATCTCCCGGGGCACCCAGAGTTAACCCTCATCAAACTCCATCAGCAATACCTCATCAAATTCCCATGGCAATACCACATCATACACATATATACTACTTAATCTCATGGATACCATTCCAAAATACCGAAACGATTGTTGGATCCTGTCAGGTTTTGAGAGATTAAACATTATCACTGGAACGAAAAAATTGCTCTATCCAAAAATATATATACATATCCACGAAAGCCTACGGTTAGAGTTCTTTTATGCCACGAGTTATCAAGGAGATTTTCTGGGTCAAGTAACAAGAACAGAGTACAGAGTAACTTCTACACACACACACACACACACACACACACACACACACACTGCTTTTATGTTTAGATTAAAGTTTTATTGGTGCCCACGACTATTGTTCTTATACAATTCTGAGCCTGGGATATAAAAACCCTCTACATTTTTCATAAATAATACAACAAATTTGTAAGGAGATATCCCTTTTTCTTTCTAAGGACGTTCTTTTTTTCTTTTAAAAAGATTTTCTTCTTCCATTTTGGGATTAAGTCTCTACTCAGCTGATGATACTAGGTAAATTGGAGGTTTGGAACTGGACTTGTTCTACATCCAGTATTCGTGACCCCGAATACTGTACGCTCTGAATTCCACCAATTGTGTTTATCCAGGATACGTGTATCCGACCACCGAAGACTCTAAATTCCACTGGTTCAATGTGTCCAGGGTATATGGATCCGACCAGTGTCTCCCGACTTTATACGGTACTGGAGGCTTCGAGTCTCCTATGTCCTGGATACTAGAGCCTAGAAGTAGTCCCTCGAGTCTCGCTAGCTCTATGTCCTAGACACACGTATCCGACTACTGGAACTTCCGAGTTGCACCAACTCATTTTCTAGCACATAATGGATGCAACTACAGCTGGCGGAAGAGCCAAGGAGATAGCAATCACCATCGTATGGCCCTCGACTGTGCTAACAGTTCCTCCTCCCAGGTGCTCATACAACGAAGTATAGTAATGGCAATAGCAATGGGAGATGTAATATGAACAGAGAGAGAGAGAGAGAGAGAGAGAGAGAGAGAGAGAGAGAGAGAGAGAGAGAGAGAGAGAGAGAGCAATTCCTCGATTTTATCTCTCAGTTAATCTGAGATTATGTTCTATGATAGTGACGTTAATTAGACACCTTTTGTCACCACGGAGCGTTATAATCCCATCTGTCACACTGGAACAGACGGGTCAGTGATTAAAGTAATGGGCGATCACAGGTGACCGTCACGTGGAAAAGAAAAGTCTCTCTCTCTCTCTCTCTCTCTCTCTCTCTCTCTCTCACATTCACCTACCCAATTTCCCACACCTCAATTTACCACTGGCACCTTCCAAACAGACGCACCACTGACATGATTACCTCCATATACCATGTCTGACGGCCGATATACAAGAATCCCTGGCCTGAGCGGAACCAGTTGGACACGCATGTACTATTACCTGGAGATGGTACAAGATTCTCGTGTGTATGAACGGTGTAGAACTGGGATGAGGGTGTGGGTCTGGACAAGCTCTCTCCGTTACAGATCTGTGTCCGAGTTAGTTTGATTCGAGTTTGAAGCTGTTTGACGTGTGTTCGGATCGGTTAGATTTGGATTCGAATTGTCGGAGTTGTGTGTGGATTAGATTTCGTTTCGAATTCTCAGGTCAGACGTAGGATTTGATTCAGTTCAAGTTTTTGTTACATCTGTGCTCGAATTATTTTGACCCGAGTTAGAATTTTTCAGACCTGCCTTCAAAATATTCTCACATGGGTGCACGTCACTCAGACCGGTGTTCGGATTAATTGTCTCGGTGTTCGAACAGTCAGATTTATGGTCAGATTTTGATTGCTTTCAGATAAGTTAGACGTATTGTCTGACTTGGGTTCTCATAAGTCACAATGGGTTCAAATGAAACTTTTGTTTACGCTTCACTTTTCAAATTAGTCTCCCAGGCTTCAAGTTGCCACAAAGACAGACTTTCCTTTGTTCTTGAATCAATCACAATGTGAAGATGAATAGTCATCAAAATAAAACCATCTTGGTCATTTCTGTTTCTCTTAAAATGTTTTTTCTCCTTTTCCCTCCAACCTCGATTCTAACTTATCTATGTTCTTTTTTAATCCCCGAGAGATCGCCCTTAACCATAGATAACTTAAAACTTCATTTAAGGCCTTCAAGTACCTGCTGGAGACCCTTTGGAGCTGAAAGAATCCTGAACCAAATAAGCTCTGATCCTAAGCAGACATTTTTTCAACATCACTTAAAGATGTTTTTATTGGCTCGTTATCTTTATAGATTTCCTAATCACTTTTAATATTTTCTGTTAGACCCTTTCGCCCAAAAGTACTTCCTAGGACCCCATTCAACCCTGGGAGTAAAGTTAGTCAAAATAAACCCTATTAGATCAAACCAATCCACCCACGAACACACGTAGTTAACAAAACACGGCAAGCCTCTCTCTCTCTCTGAGGCTTCTTAGTAAAGCTCCCTCTGAACCGCTCACGAACCATAAGAATTAACCCCTCTACTTCCCTCCCTCAAACGAGGTTGTGCCGCTACTGAACCCATTTGCCGAATTACTGACGTGCTGAAGTTGCAGTGTACACATTATATATTGTGCATTATACATAAGATGGTCTACCTCCTCTGGCTGCTCTCAGGGCCATTTCCTGTGAGGAAGTGTTGGTGTTGTGTTTAAGTTTGTATAATGCGGGGCCGCTGCCTGTGTCAGGATGTAGAATCTATGCAGTGTTTGGCTCCCGAATATCCTTAGGCGAATAATTACGTCTCCATTCACTAATTATAAATATAATGGATTGTACTGTGTTCGTTATTAATGATGCATGTTCCTAAGCGTATATATATTTATGTATATACATATATATATATATATATATATATATATATATATATATATATATATATATATAGTGTGTGTGTGTGTGTCTGTGTGTGCATGAAGAAAGAGACAGACAGACAAACAAAGAACAGTAGGGGGAAACAGTACCATTAGGCAAGGTTAGCGCAAAGTGTTCACCGCAAGAAGATCTACGGTCAAGATAACGAATCGTGTGAATTAAGGCCAGCAACGCAAGTGTGGCTAAAGAAAAAACAACAAGCTGGGCCAAGGAGTGGAACTTGGCATCCTCTGTAGTGCTCATTCACAGCACCTACCGCCGCTAACCCTCCCGACGCTCAAGAATCAGTATCTCACATCTTGGTGGCTCCCTGCCACCAAGAGAGAGAGAGAGAGAGAGAGAGAGAGAGAGAGAGAGAGAGAGAGAGAGAGAGAGAGCCTGCTATCCAGCCCCTTAGGAAGCTGTGCCAACCAAGAGAGGGAAGAGTGTCAACTATCCCAGGGATCTGTGCCAACCACATCAGGAAGGCGTGCCGGCTGTCCCAGGAGGCTATGCTAACCAAGTCGTGCCCACTAGCAGGTCCAAAGAGTTGCGCATGTGCAGTAGAGAGAATACATCAGTACTTAGGCAGGATTTCATGTTGCCTTTCGTGATAATACGATCACTGTTTCATATCCGATATCTAAGCGCTTTATTCTCTCCTTCTCTTTCTCTCAGCCACCGACCGGGGAGGTATCGTACCAGAACTACCCGCTAGGGTATCGGGTGGGTTAGTGAGGGCTGCACAGTGAGCCAGCACTTCAGTAACTGTCATTCCTCTGACCCAGGTAACCACCTTATCTTTATCTCACTTACACTTAGGCTGCTGGCTCTCAGTCCACAACCATACAACATATCCTCCTCTAGCATAGCCCTTCACAACACGTAACTCGCACAACCCGTTCTTTATGCAACACCTCGTCGCAGGTGCTCGTAATTAGGAGGATACTCTCTCTCTCTCTCTCTCTCTCTCTCTCTCTCTCTCTCTCTCTCTCTCTCTCTCTCTCTCTCAAAAACTCATCCTCCAAAAAAAAAAATCCATACTACTGTACTTTGTTAGTAACCTAAACCAGAGAGGAATATCTCTGACTCTTTGTCTAAAACATGACTAACACACGTACCATCATATCTACACATCCACCCGTCCGAGTCGTATTTTTATTGTGTGCTCTCCAGTCGAAATTCCTACTTACGTTTGCTATTTATGTTTGCCTATGGTACATTCTAGTCGTGCTCGCTGGTAATAGTGCATGATAGCCGCGTTGGCTTGTTATGCTAGTTGCGTGTGTGGTAGTTATGTTTGCTAAGCGTATTTGCCAATCACGCAAGCTAATCGTGTTTGGTAGCGGTGTGTTTGCTAGCAGTGTTCTGAAATCACAACAGAAGTGATACTCTACAAATCGAATACTACAAAAAAAAGCCTAATATCGGAGATATTCTGAGCTTTTGTGACCCAAGATTCCACAAACATTCTGAACTTACATTACCCCTGATCCTGAAAAGTATTCTGAGCTTATGTTACCCGCCATACAATAAGTGTTCCGAGTTGTCGACCTCAACGGCCTCCCTCCCAGGTAGGTACTGAAATAGTAAAACATACCTGGTAAATGTTGACAGCTAACGAACGACATATGACACAAATAATGTCTGACAAAATAATATAGCCTTTTCCGGCAGCTAACATGTCCGAAGATATCTCTAGAGCTTTGAATCATTTAACGCAACGAACGACCCACTCCCTCAAATACCGCAAAATATAAGGAAAGTCACAACTTGTGTCATATTGATTTACATGATTTATATTTGGAAACCCATATCCTTAAAGCACAGTAAACTTCGTTGTGTCGTTTACAGCAACAGATGTTGTTACAGTTGTTATGAATGGTGTCAAGAGACGAGAGACCCCAACCTAGTTGGAAAGGGTGCCACGAATTATGCCATGTTGTTGCAAGGACGAGAAACTTGAGGGATGGAGGCGGGAGGGGAGCAAGGGGTTGTCGAGTGGCAAGCTCAGAATACTAGATGGGTTGTGTCTTGTCGTTGTCGTCTTAAGCCATCAAAGAAGTGGCCATTATGAGGAAATCTTCCAACGCATGGTTCGCAAAACTTGTGGAGTCGGAGGACAGTGCTTTGTCGCAGGCTCACAACAAAGCTACGGTGGATACAAGGAGGAGGAGTTGGAGCAAGAGTACGAGGAAGTGGAGGAGGAGGGGGAGGAAACGCAGGGGTTCCGCTCGGCTGTGTCGGGAGATCCGCTTCAAAGTGACCGAACCGGTTGGTGTCCGCTTTTAGCACCTTGCATTATTAAACGTGTCTCCCAGCTGCTTCTGGGCGGGGAGACTCAACCACACTGTGCTTTATAAGCGGAAACGGGAAGACATTCACTATATATATATATATATATATATATATATATATATATATATATATATATATATATATATATATATATATATATTAGTTTCTCAACCAAATATTATATACAAAGATCAAGTTGCGAAACGGGCAGTGACATAGAAATCACCCATTCCGGTTGATAAAAGGACAAGGACAGAGAAACAAAAAAAAAAAAAAAAAAAAAAGGGAGAGACATTAACTGAAAAGTGAACAGAAAACAATCAATTCAATTCATCACTATTTTCTTAATTCTACTTTTTTTCTCTCTATGTATCATATGCCCCAGGTGCATTAGAATTTAACTAGGCAATATTTGTGGCTGGATTCTTTCTGAACTGTACATTTCGACATTTTGCCTTCGTTGGTTTGGATACTTCAGACACATGTTCAATAGTTAATCTTGCTACGTGACCGACATTCGAACAGAAATTATTCTAAAATACTTCCGCGAAAAGGTCAACTGTTTCTGATTAAAATGTAACACTCATTGTCATTAAGATGCGATTGAAAATATATTACTATATGATACATCTATTAGAAGTTCACAAAACGAAATCAGGTCACCCAGTCTGCGGACTGCAAAGTATATTTTGACCGCTACACTTAAACAAAGGAGTTTTGAATTCTGGGACGGGAACAGAGACAGACAAGTGGATTCTTGCATATTTTTTCGCCGTTTAATGGCGGATAAAACTCGGATTTTTTTTTTTAAACTAATACAGTCTCTTAACACAGACAGCCGTCACTAACTTGGAAAAGTGTCGAGTCAACAGGAACAGAAGTGCAAATTAGAAGAGGTACCGTTTTTTATTCCATTTGGTACTACAAGAGAGAGAGAGAGAGAGAGAGAGAGAGAGAGAGAGAGAGAGAGAGAGAGAGAGAGAGAGAATCAGATTAAAATGATGGATTAAGCAAAATGGAGAAAGAAAGAAATGGAAATAACTATATAAAGGTGCAGAGAAACAGAAAATGTTCGTCATTCTCTCTCTCTCTCTCTCTCTCTCTCTCTCTCTCTCTCTCTCTCTCTCTCTCTGGTGTGGTGGATAATACTACTAACCATGAGTCAGCACGAACATGCCAGGGGTCGGGCCCACGTCCTGAGCGCCCAGTCGACCTATATTCAACACAGATGTCATTTTTCTTCGGGGCTGGTCGATAAATGAATACCAGCTTAGGATGGTGTGTATTATATATATATATATATATATATATATATATATATATATATATATATATATATATATATATATATATATACACGCACGAGTTAAAACACGGTACATATATACAAGGTTATGAAACGGGTCAACACGAGTTAAGAACTCTCCACCTGTAACACGTAACTTGCCATCACACACACATGACCATTACTGCAAGACACGATGCTCCCTCTCAGCTTATCTGAGGTAGGAAAAGAACCATGTCATCTACAGGGATAAAAACACCTTGAGAGACGACCTTCGCTTGGACGGTGTTTGAGGAAACGAAGAGAATATCTCGAAGTATCTCAACTATGCACTCACGATCATGGGGGAACAAAAAATGGTCTTGAACTAAACTTTGACGGGGGAATTTTCTTTGGAACATTGCCACTATCGAAGGAAGGGGAGTTTCCTGAGGTGCCGAGGTAGCAGGAACGGGGGAGCTGGTGGAAGAGGAGTGGCCGAGAGTCAGAAATGGGAGAGGTGGATGAGATAGGGGGGAGAAGTGATAGGGAAAAGGTTAGGAGGGTAGAACTGATAGACGTGAGGGGGGAAAGAAGGAATGAAAGAGAAACAGGACCAAAGAAAGGGAGAGGAAGGTGGGAGATCAACCGACAATGAGGAAGATATATTAAGGAAGAACTAAATATTGAAATCGAAGGAATGAAAAAATAAGAAGTATTAAATGAAGAAATAGGGAGAGGGAAGGGAAAGTTATGATGGGGAAAGTTGTCAAAAAGGGAGGGAATTAAGGTAGAAGGGAAATTATGAATATAGAGGAAGCAGCAAAGTAATAACAATAAAGAAAAAAGTAAAGAGTAGTAAAGCGCTTCCCAACACTGTTTCCAGCTCAGATAAAACTATTCACACTGATTTCCATCCCATTTCCATCGTCGATACGCATTGCTAATTTCCTTTTCCTTTCTCATTTCCACTACACACATTCCCATTGTCTGTTCCTACTTCTAATGTCAATGCCCCATATCCACTATACATATCCCTGATGTCACTGCCCATTTCCATAACATATTTCCATGTCGATGTCCCATTCCTTTACACGTTTTTCTGATGTCACTCCAATTCCCATGACACAATTCTTTAATATCACCAATCATGTCCCTAATCACAGCCCATTTTCGCCCAATATTTCCATAATATCTGCCCAATTTCGCCAAATATGTCCCTAATGTCAAAATCCATTTCAACAATGCATTTCCCTAACGTTGTTGCCCATTTCCAGTACACATTCCCTCGCCCATTCCAGTGTTTCCCAAGGTAGCATTATGCTCTGGGACTCGACCAGATACACTGATCCCCATTACCATAAATAGGCTAATCCCGAGAATCCGTGTTGTGGCGTAGCTAGGCGCTGGTCCATGGCTGCACCAAACAGCCAACTTACAGTAATCCTACTTGACAATCCCCGCTCGGGAGACGGGGGGATTAGACAACAGGAGGGCGGATCAATGTTGTCATCGTCACTAAGCAATGTTGGGTTGATTTCTGCGGATTTGTACCTCAGACTAATCCAAGAGCCCTGCTTCGAAGACGTTTTCACAAATTACATATATATATATATATATATATATATATATATATATATATATCATTTGATATCCCTTGGCTCCTTCCTCTATATATATATTATATATAATATGATATCCCTTGGCTCCTTCCTCTGTCTCTTCTTTGGATGGCCGTACAGGATGGAAGGATTCCTAACCACTCCCAACTCATAGTCGTCATCTATGACACGCAGGAGATACGTGGGCAGTCTTCTCTCTTATCTATTCCCAGGGATAGGCAAGGCATAGGGAAAACATTACTTAAAATAAAGAGAAATAGATGCCGTGGAAACTCTACATATAATCCGTCCTAATGCAACTTCTAACCCATCCTTCACTCCCACTGACACAGGGAAAGTAATTAAACCTTAAAGAACTCTCCAGCTACAGACCCTGCCAACATATTAGACTTTCACATTAAAAACAATTTGGCCCACCATTCCTGGCTACACAACAAAATCCCTAAGATTTGCACACATGCTGATGCAGTACCAATCCTAGAACACTCGAAGACACCCTACTCTCCTCCCTTCTCTTACCACTCCATACCACATTTGTCTTCAAGATACAAAACTCTTTAAAGAAAAAAAAAATCCATAATAACATAACGCAAAATATCCCATTTTCACGCATACCAAACGATCTTAAATTCAATCATGCCAAAGCTACATTACACACAGACCTTACTGAACATTGTAGATGACAACCACAGCTTCCCATCCGCATGGCATTAGACATCATAAAACGCACTGAACCACTATACAAAAAAAATACTCGACACCACCCTTCACAAAAATGACAAAATGAGAGAGAAAAAGGAAGTTAAAAAAAAGAAAAGATAAAGAAAAACCTGTTTACCATGATAAGTCGCTTTTGAAGTATTTCATCACAGGAGGAGGTAAGAATGGGAGAGTTATGTAGGTATTAGGGTGGGCTGGTGGTGGTACGTGGGGAAAAATTATGTGCAAAGAAGAGTTACGTAAGGGCTAGTGGATCAGGAATGTTTGGTTCAGTTATTAGATAGTTGTGGGGTTCAGTTTGTGTGGGAGATGAGTGGGAAGCGGGGAGGAGGTCATTTAATAAGGAAGACGGGGTGTAAACCTTTCTGTGGGTTTTGGAGGGACGGAGGAGATGCAGTATCAATCTATGGTGGATACGAGAGGTAGAGGTTGTTTAACTTCTGTGGGAGATGGGTGTGCGAGCTAGTTAGTATGGGAGGTGGATGGAAGCCACTTCGTCCATTGGGAGACTTAATTGTACTCTTGGAGATGAGCTCTTGGGGAGGAAAGGGAGTCCAACGATGTAAATATTCATCCCATCCTTGGATATGGGCCGGGTGTATCCAGTGTCGTAATCTAATAAGACATTCCCTTTCAGATTCTTTAGAAAGTCACGTTGTTTGCCGAGATTATTTTATAAAGTAGTAGGGGCGCCGAGGAGAGCGAACGTCCGCGGAAGGCGCGAGCGCTGGGAAGTGAAAAATGCCAGCGAGTGTGCGCTGGGAAATGAGCGCTGGAGGAGGGAACGCTTGAAACTGAATGCAGGGTAAAGTAACGCTTGGATGTGAACGCTGGAAAAGAAAGAGAGAGGTAAACACTGGAAAAGGGACACTTAGAAGTTAACGCTGTAAAATGAAAGTGGAAAAGTAAACGCTACAAAATGAACACTAGAGAGAATCGTGTAGAAAAACAAAAACGATAAACTACTGAGGTATAAACAGGAGAAAACGAACAGAGGATACGACACTGGAGAGGAAACTCTGGGGAGGGTATCTAATTGGAAGAAACCCCAAGAGAAGAGAATCCCGAGATTAAAGAACATTACGGACAGGCGCTGAAATGCGAGTATGTCAGAGAGAAAAAATAATAACTGGACGCCAAAGAAACCCAGGAAAAGAAAACGCTTGAAATATAGATATACAGCAGGGTGGAGAACGCCACATAGAAAGCGCCAGAGAGAGACTGCTTTTAGAGAGAAGACTTCCTAGGCAAAAACCTTGTTCCTGCAAGGCGTTGGGAACGCTCACGACGAAGGGCTCAAGAAATGCTCAAGGATACTTAGAAGGAGCTCTCGCATTTGCACCGAGGAAAAAGAGCACACACATTATATGTGTGTGTACGTATATATATATATATATATATATATATATATATATATATATATATATATATATATATATATATATCTAAGCTTCAATGGGTCTTTGGAACGCCAGAGATAATATATCTTTAAGCAGGTTAACGAATATGTCACCACCACCACCGCTACCATCACGGGCAGCGAGTGGGATGCCAAAGCAATACCAAAAGCTAAGACAATGGCACCAGGTGCTTGAGCAGCAGCTAAAACCAATATGGACATTGTTCAGCAACTCAGAAAAAAATACGCTAACTTAAAGAAGAACGTGAAGGTTTCAGCATCCAAGAAGGGGTTCCTGTTGCAGTAGCAGCAACTTCCGCTCTACTGCAAAACAGAAGTCAAAGGACAAGCAACCAAGCAGGGAGAGCGGCATTATCAGCAGTAGCAGCAGCAGAAGTAACAAACATTATTCAGCAAGAGTAAAATGCAGGCATCAGCCGTAAGACAAGAGACAGTACCAAAGAATGAGATTTAATGGACTCTACGGAGTCAAGTTCTATAAAGACATACACAAAGTACATATAGCAACAGATTTGAATAAGACAGGCCTGTACAGGAGCAGAGGTCATCAGAACTGACCTGGATGTAAAGATTCTCTCTCTCTCTCTCTCTCTCTCTCTCTCTCTCTCTCTCTCTCTCTCTCTCTCTCTCTCTCTCACGCACACACACAGAGCCCACGATGAGAGGTAACCAGACCCACTTCGAGTCCTGAATGTTTGAACAAGGACAATTACCTTAACGATGGGCCTTAGCCTGTAATGACATTCCGGCAGGAAATGAAGTTAGCATACGGTGTAGTAATGAAGGAAAGGGAGGGAGAGAGAGAGAGAGAGAGAGAGAGAGAGAGAGAGAGAGAGAGAGAGAGAGAGAGAGAGAGAGAGGATGGGCTAAATGCTATACTCTCAGCCATGCATAAAAGATACCTCGAACACGGAAGGAATCGAGACTGAAGCAGGCTTTTGGATGTGGTGTTAAAGAAATGTTTACAGCAGATCATTGTACAGTTGGCTGGGGAATCTTTTTTCTATGTTTAGTGTCTTTTTTATGGTTTGATAACGGTCTTTTATATAGTCGGTTGTGGGTTCTAGGGTTCTGTGGTTGTCTTTTTGTAGTTCCAGAGGGTGAGTTTTTGTTATTGACATCCTTTACATGGCGATTCACGGATATTCTAAGTTTCTGCTTTGTAGTTCTTTAAGGGATACTGGCAGTCGTCTTTATGGTTATAAGAGGATAAGGTCATCTGATGATTAATGACAAACTTATTGTAGCACTTATTATTTCAAGCTCTTTTGTTTTTGTTCCGGCAAAGAGAGCTTTTCATGGAGGAAGATGGTAACTTTGTGGTATACAAATCGATCTTATTCATTTCTTGTGGTCCATCTGTACTTAATCGCAGTCTCTCTTTTGTTCTTGGTGGTCTTGTCATGGTTACTGGTAGTTTTTCTGTGCCTCGCTGCGATCTCATTTCTAATAGTGGTCATGCAATGTTCTATTCAAGGTCTAACAATAATAGCATGGGTCTCTATAAAGGGTGGTCTTCGTATACTTTGTTACGGTCTCTTAACTATTTTTTACTGCCTGTACATTTCTCTAGTAGGTATATAATCAATATAAATAATTGTCCTTTACGCGATTTGATTACTCCTGTTAAGTCTTAAAATTTTCTTGAGGGAAAGCTGACCAAAGTGGGTTGCTACACTGCGTGTAATTAATCCTCTGTCAGTCTTTTCATATCTAAAGACATCAAGCATTCTGAAAACGGCCAAAGAAAATGATAAAATCTATGGTCATATGCACGAAAATACTTGTCAAATTTCTCCTTTGTCAAAGTATCTATATCTTCGATAACCTTACTTTTCACTGTCCCCAATACGACCTTTCCAGCATTTTGAAAGTGTTACACTGCCGCCTTACTCTTATCCCTTTGGGTCATTCTCATGTTTTACTCATCCTCTTCACGTCCATTCCATATTTTCCAGCCTCTCCACCTTCTTCAGAGGGAAAAGGTAGCCTCCAACTCCTCTATAAATTGGTAGGTAGCGCTGGTCAGCATCTCTAAAATGAAATCATACGACGCAACATTTCATTTAGGAGAAAATGTCTTTCCTGTCTTCGGTCCATCTCTTTCTCCTGTAGGTGGTAGGTAGATAGGTAGGCAGCCACCAACCACGGAGGTATATTTCCCGTACTACCCGCCTAGGTATTGGAAGGGTTAACGACGGTTGCGTCGTTGAGCCAGCACTTCATTGGCTGTCGAGTACCATTTCTTTGGTCTAGGTAGCTAACGTGTGTTTCTCTCTCATTCACACGTCAGTAGCTGGTTTTCATTCCACAAACATAACTCGTCCAATATATATTCTACAAAAGTAACTCGTAAGTTTTATTAATTCTTTTTTTTTTTTTTTACTTATTTTCCCTCATCTGCTTCTTAGGCCTACATTCTTCTCCCTTCATCCCTAACTCGTTTCTCAAACCAGTTTTCCCTTCACCTGTGCACCTCCTCTTATTTCCCCTCACTTTCAAGATTAAATTTCCCCAAACTCACTCTTCCCATACTTCCCATTTTCCACAACTCGTATCTACCATCATCCATTATCCATCTCTACCTATTTTCCCAACTCAGGTAGTCTTATTCAGGCACCCTTCACATCGCAAAAAAAGAGCGTATAACAGGAAACCAAAAACATTACGAGGCCCGAATTGGATCGTTTGATTAATAGCAGAAAAAAAAAGGTTGGTTTCTATTTCATGCTAAATTGAAACGCTGATAAAATATTCTGGGGAGGGGGGCCCTCCCTTCCCCTTTGGAACATAGCATACATACATTAAAACCTTTAGTGACCAGAGGTGCTCTTAGCCACTGTGGGTAGTAGAGGTATTGTCTTGACTGCTGATAAAGGAGGTTTTAATGGCTCTACAGTCTATGCATTGGTATTGCTGCAAGCTATATGGGTTGGTGACCAATGGCGATGAAGGCTTTGTGGATAGCACGGGTAGAGATAAGATACTGTAAGCATTATAATAATTGTTTGTAATGTACTTAAACTTTTTGCATGTTCGGTAACGTTTTCGGTTTTCATGTTAGCTTAGACGGCACGTGCCAATGAATGAAGTAACCAAAGCATATCTAATTTACGCAATATCATGGACCAACCCCTAAGGGAGGATGAACAGCTGGATTGACTGATGAACTGCCGCCGCAACCAGGATTCGAACCTATGCGGGTTCAACCACGAGGTATCGTAGATAGTATTAATATCATGCGTACTATAAATGCGTCCTCTGAAGCGAAGTTAATCAAAATACTGTATGCAAATAATCGACTTATGAGGTGTTTGCAGATACTGGGGACTGTAGACGTGAGAACCAATGTGAGGATGGTAGTTATGTTCGCTGTTGTAAATACAATCGTTATATGTAGCACTATAGATACTCGTTTAGATCTCCTAAGAACTATAAGCATTATGGCAATCGTAAGCAATGAGTATGTCATACCAAATGTAATGCTGGGAGGTATTGCAAGCACTGTAACTACTGCACTAAGTGTATATCATAAGTTATCATTGTAAATATCTTACATCGCTTGAATTCCTAGTATTTCGGTTAATGTAAGCACGATAAACCAGCATCTTCTGTACTGCAGGTACATAAATTCTTGCAGAGATCACTGTATTGTACTGTAAGGACGATGTAGTGATCGAGTGCCTTCCAAATCCTGATAAAAAAGAACGTACATTATTCTATCTTTTTTCTTAATCTGTTAAAGCCACTGTTTAGATAAAAGTACCTACTTATACTTTTATTTAAGTAATCTCACGACCTCTTATGGGGCTCCTGCAGCATCAACTCTGTGCTCCAAAAAGTCACAGGGAAATAATGTGCTCATTCGGATTGGGAAGTGTCGATACTGTACTATTTCTGTCGACTGACGGTGATGAAGCCTCGCCAAAGGCAACAATTCACTCGAGGTGCAATCACAAGAAGGCGTTATAGAAAATCTTTCTCCTGCTACCGAGTACAGCGCAGCATTGGAGCCGGAGAAGCACTTGGAAAGCGGTCTTGAAGAAGCACTAAGACCCCTTCAGAAAGGGAATCTGGGGTAATCATAAAGCTTGATTACAGACTTTCGTATATTACCAGGTGGAAATTTTCTTCCCTGAAGCGAGACTAACTATGGAAAGCGCAGAGATATCAAGTATCTCATGATCAGCTTTAGTCGGTGACTTCATCTCTCAAAGTTACCTTTGTTTATCTACACTGTGGTTACTCTCTATTGTCGACAATACCTTCGAGATGTATTCACTTTCCTGGTTGTTTACAAATGTTTTCTACAGACGTACTGTGCACTGAACTGGTTTGTAAATCACTATTTACGCTACTGAAGACATCAAATCCTCGTTCTACACTTACTGAATGATTTTTAACTATTTTCTCATCTGCTTAGATCTACTACTCTAAGTACTTAGCCCATTGATGTCTGATACGTTTATTAATTCCAGGTACTATGTGGTATACAGATGTATTCACTACTCCGTATTCAACGGTAGTTCTCGAGTGCTTCCTGGATATTCGTATATTGAAATAGTAACGAACCTTTCCCGTTACCAACAATCAAATGTTTCAGGTAGTAATTAAAGGTTCCATTACCCGGCTCTCAAATGTATTCCTTTGTCCGAAAGGAGTTTTTTTCTTTCTTTTTTTAAATTAAGATCCTTTCTCACTGTCGACTGGAGGTGACGCTCTTCTGTTATCGAGTAGTCCAAGCTATATATGTTTATGAAGGGTTCCACGAAATGCTGAATAAACGTATTCCTTTGTTCGCCCGGAATTTTTGAATTTCAATTGTTTACCAATGTTGACAAAAGGTTATGATCCTGTAGCATCAAACTTTCTCCCACACCTGCGCCAGGCTGGTGCTGCTGTTGTTGCTCCCCCACTCCCTCCTCTTCCTCGCCTCTTCCCATCAACCCATTTCCATATGCATTTCATTCCTTCTGTAATCCCTTTTTCATTTACACACACCACCGCCTCCTTCTCCATCTCTTCCCTCCTACCTTTGGTATTATTCTATATCATTTCCCCTGCTATCACCATCTCTCTCTCTCTCTCCCCCTCTTCACACATCTTTATCATCTCTTCCACACCCTATCTTCGCCGCATATATAAATCTTCAACCTCCTCCTATTACACAATAACTAACGGGTCACTTCTGTTTACCAAGTTTCTGTATCTCCTTTTACTAAATTTGTTACTAGATTTCTGTATTTTTTTCTTTTAGTTTCTTTGCATCCCTTGTTTCATGTCTTTTAAATTCTTAGCTCTTCTTTGCTCTCTTTCTCTTCTTGTTCCCTTCAGCCTCTCTTACACATTCCGTCCCTTCCTCTCTCTTAACCCACCCCCCACCGCTCCCTCCCCTCCTCCTCCCTCCTTTGGCCATGTCCTTGAAGCTGAAATATATATGATGGTCTGTGAAACATTTTGTTTTTTCTCTTATAAACGTTTTCCTAAATGTTCTCTGAAATGTTCCAGAGAAGTAACAGTGAGGTTGCATTGATCTTAAGCTCCTGTGAGGGTTTTAAGTTGAGGATCAGATGAACTACTGCATATTTTACGTAATTTGAGTGGTTTTCAAATAGAACCATTTACTTTATATCCAATTTCTTTTTAGGTCTAAGTAGGGCATAACTCAGAACCCTATGGCAGCAGGGTTCTGGAGACGTTCAAGAACGGGTTTCTTGCAGGCATCGGTACCAGGCAGACCAGACCATACGAGGTGGCCCAGAAAAACCTCACGTCTGATGAAAACTTTAATGGGAATTCTTCGGTGGCCAAGATTGATGTATGTAAAAATGGCGTCAGTGTAAAGGTTTCCCTTTGCATCCCTCCTGCATCACTCTCTCTCTCTCTCTCTCTCTCTCTCTCTCTCTCTCTCTCTCTCTCTCTCTCTCTCTCTCCCTTTCTTCCTCAGCAGTTGCATCCCCTCCTTTACATCTATTCTCTCATCTTACCTATTCCACCTATCTATTTATCCCTTCCTTCCTTTTCCTCCTCCTATTCCTGTTTCTTTTTCCCTTCGTTCTCCCTCTCTGCTTTCTCCCTCATCCTCTGCCATCTCTCCACTGCCTTGCTCACTTTCGTCAGCCACTTCTGCAACCTCTTTGGGTAATCGGCCGGAAAATACTTCAGCCCCAAAAGCTTAAGGTTTTAACACTAAGCAACTGCAAGGAAATCACAAGCCACAAGAACATCAAAATCGCATTAGCAGGAGCATCATCACCAACAGCAATAACAGAAGGAGCAACAGTAACAATAACAGAAGCAATAGTCAAGAGAGGGGCAACAAGGGAAGCAATGGCAGCAGCAACAGTAAGAACAGCATTTATGCGAGAAACAACAGCAGCAAGAGCAATAGTAGAAATATCACCAACAAAAATATCTATAAAAAAGTGAACAGCAACGGAAACAGCAATAGCAGTGTTAGGTATAGTCGCAGTAGCAACGGCAACAGTGAAAAAGAATGGCAATAACTATAATCGGAAATAGCAACAACAATATAGTACATGCATCAACAGCAATAATGAAGACTATAATAGTCCGATCAATAGAGGCAATAGCACTAGCAACGATAGCAGAATCAGCAGCACAACGCCTCCCTACTAGCAATACTAGCAGATGTAACTTTCATAAAGTTAGCTTACTGAAGAGCTTCTCATTATCTCACTCTCAAGACAGCTCATCAAGAGTACCTCAACTCAAGAATCTTAACTCTTCTCTCATAACATTTAGACACTTAAAGTCTTTAGACAGAATATCTAGACACTAAACGGAATACTTGGTACTAAAAGAATATCTAGATACTGTAATAATGTTCAGCCACTAATGGAGTATCTAGACACTGTAATGGAACGTTCAGCCACTGTAACTAGATAACTAGACACTGTAACGGAACATGCAGACACTGTAACGGAATGTTTAAACTCAGACGGAACGTACAGACATTGTAACAAGATATTTAGACACTAACGGAATGTTCAGATCCCAGTTTATGATGAAACACTTCATGAAAATTCTTTAGAATTATAAAAATTGGAATATGTGACCTCTGACCCCTTTAGAATTTGAACTCAAGTCTGTAAGAAAAACATAAGTGTTTGGGTGTCTCTAATTATGTTCCTGATCGGTCGATCCTGCCAGTGCAAAACTGCAAATTTTGAACTGGAGAAAGACATACAGAAAAGAGAAAGAAACAAAGATAAGGTCCATTTTTCTCTCTCATATATATATAAAAGTACACTGAGGGAAAAGACAGATAGCGATACTGTAAAAATGTACCTCGTACAAAAAGGGAAAATAGATATGGTAATATCGAGAGAAAGACAAAAAGGAAGAACCACGGTAAGGAAAGAAGATAAAGACATCCAAGGCACGAAGCACCACACCAGCTCTAGATAGAGAGAACACCAAAACATATAATCACATTTGTTACCTTTCCCTTCTGCAAAAAAGACTAAAAATAAAAATAGAAGACCATAAAACCACGATACGAATAATGCAATTAATTCGTGCAAGCAGAATGACTCGTCCAGCGAGGTATAGGTGTGAAGTTTGAAGTAAATAATCATTTCCGTACTAAAGTTGCTCATCACGGGATCCTATAACCACAAGCTGGGTCAGATTTAGGTCAAGTACTGGGAGTTGAGAAGGCGTAAGGCAAGATAGCTCTGGTATTCTACCGACTGAACAATAAATCAATATCGTGAACACCTCAGAAGAGCTACGAACGATGTCGCCGTTTGGTCTCAAGGCTTACAACTGTCTATGATGAGTATAGCGAGTGGGCGATCTTTCAAATGATCCCAGAGATGGTGCACACAGACGCCCAACTTATTACTTGGACGTCCGCACTGTACACAGACCCCCAGCCTCAATACTTTGCTCCACTGTACACAAACCCCGCTCAGTACTTGACCCGACTGGACACAACTCGGGCGTCTCCACTGTACACAGACCCGACCCAATACTCGGCCGACCCCTCTGTATACAGACTACACTCAATGATTGGACTTGCCAATCTCTCCGCCCCCCCCCCCCCCCCCCACACACACACAAAAAAAAAAAAAAAAGAAAAAAAAAAGGGGGGAAATGTTACAAGTCTTGCCTATTCCAAGGTAGGATGTACTCGTTAACTAGTACCAACCATCCGACAAAGGAATAGTACTTTCCTCGTAGCTAATACAGAAGACTGTACTTATGAGCCACCATTGCCGTGCTACAGGGTAAGGAGACCATCTCTCGTCAGAGTAAGGAAGCTATGATCATCAAACTAAGGACACTGTACTACTCGTTAAAGTAAGGACGCTGTAATTCTCATCAAAGAAAGGACACAGTACTTCTCATCAGAGTAGGAAGACCGTACTTCTCATTCGTCCTTCTCCCTCCTCCTGCACCTCCTGGCTGGTGTGTGTATCCCTAGTGAGATATGTTGACACTGTCGCCATCACGTGACTCGTACGAATGCGATTAATTGGTCAAGTTTTGAAATAATTCTCAACTTGGAGCCGTAAATGGCATCGGGGTGGCTGCGCAGGGCTGTGAAAATGGCCAGACGGTTACTGTCTTTCTTATATATACCTGTTGCAGTCGATATATTGTTCTTCTTAGGTGGTTGATCATGTATTTTATTAAAGATTTAATGACCATCGTTTGGCAAGAGCCCATTTATGCCTGAACCTATAACATAAACCCCAAATATGACCCAGAAGAACTTTGGCAGATCTCTTCATAGCAGACAGAATCATATCCACTGGCTTTTATGCATGCCATCCAAATAGTGTCAACACGTTTCTAACCCGCTGAACTCTACCTAAAACCCAGTCTAGTAGATCGACTAGACTATGAAAAACCAAAATACTAAAACCCAGGCTAGGAAAGTAACAAATCTATGGAAAATCAAAGTAGTGAAAACAGAATGGGGGAAATGGGTAACAAGTTTATGCCGGGAGAGTGTTTTTGCATGGTAAGTTATTCATATATGGGAGCAATACAATGAATATAGGTGGAAAATGCAGCCATTTTCTGAGGGTTTACAGAGTCATAAGGAAGTGACAGTACGCCAGTTATAAGCTTGTGTTATGAAGGCCTTTCCTATCTACCACTTTCCTTGCGAGGCGAGCTAAAGGTAAGATTGCTCCCCCTTGCATTGCCTGTGGCAATCAGAGTTGGGTTACAACTGTATCACTGTGGTTCTCGGGAAAAGAACTCCCCCAAACACACCTGCCACTTGAATAAAAAAGAAAGAAAAAAAGAGATATAAAAAGACTCTCCAGACAGAGCTCATGCACAGAATTTTACAGAAACATGAATAAAATTCCTCAGGCACACCCTGAACAGACAGGGGGGCGGGCCAGCCTCAGAAATTGCCTAGACAGGAACTCTTTGGGAGAGAAAAAAAAAAAAAAGAACCCCTCCCCCACAAACTCCTCTAGGATCTCGCAGGAGTTTCGAGGACAGGAGATCCCTGGTGGACAGAACCCAATACCGCCACCTTTCATCCGTGGAGCCTCGGCCTGGCCAGACGGCTGTCATTTACATATGAAAACAAAACTCTTTGCTGGCCAAGCGGAACTTTAGACACAAAGTAAACAAGGGTTTCTGGTCACAAATTACTACTGTTAGGTCCCAGCTTGTGAGAGTGGAGCACTTGGGGATTGGGGGGTTGGGGGGGATAGTTTGCTTTGTCGATGAAGCGGCAACACACCAATTGTTCCTGGGAGTTCAAAGGTGATGCGAGATAGCGACCAACTGGCGATCCGGCGCTCGTTCAAGTTTTTACGGGTGTCTGGAAATTCCTCTTGTTATTCCGACTATTTCTACTACTACTACCTCTTCTTCGGGGCGACAGTTTTGATACATTCAAAGAAGCACAAAGATACACTCACAAATAGACTGCATAGACCTAAAAAGCAGATATTACACACACACACACACACGTATACGAACATACAAAGGATTGCCACAGGTAAGTGAGAGGAGCTATCAATAGGAGTGAAGAAGTGTCAGTAGATGGCATGCGACCCTGGGATGGAGGGAAAAGGAATGGATGGAAAAATAACAAGTGTAGATGGGATGGTACATTACCTTCTTTATTGCACATGTTCTCCTCATTACATCAATCTTCCTTCTTTCCCACCGTATGACTCCAGACCATAACCCTCCTCACTCACCCTCACGACAGAATTCACCCTCTTTCCCTCTTTCATTCCTTGCTTAAATTCTCTCATTACCGACTTATCTGCTCTTATATTCCCCTTTATGTATCACCTCGATCTCTCACCAACCACTCCTCATTAAACATTCTCATCCTCACTCCCTTCCCTCGCTTCCACCCACCTTTATCCTTTCCTTAGTGAAAGGAGACACTAATATGCAACTCTCCCTCTCTCTCTCTCTCTGCTATTCTTTTCTTTACTACTTTTAAGGAGAGTGTACCTTTTTTCCGGCAGTTTTAAGGCCAGACCACCTCGCCTAAACCTTAGGTCTATGTGCTCTGTATGTATAAATGTAGCTCTCTCTCCCCTCACTGAAAAAAAAAAAAATTCACCAAGGAGCCTATCTTTCCCCCCTTTCCTATCTCCTCTCCTCCTGTGATCAGTGTTGTTTTCCTACCTTCTCCCCCTCCTGAGCTCTGTAAACTACGTCCCAAAAACAAAGAATTCACTGTGGTCAGATAAGTTACTGTTAATCGCATTAGTAGTCAAGCAAGTGACTAAATGTCCAGATACAAGGGGTCACATATTGTACATTAGGAAGTAAAGTGTTCTAATCTGATTCTAAAATTATCCTCGTCAATTTTCTTGCTTTAAAAGTGTGAAGTCAAGTTTCTTAAGATTTAAAAGACAGGCATAAAAAAACCTTTTCTCCCTCAAACCTTCACAGAAAAAAAATATTAATCAACCTATGATTTAACAAACAGCTATCACCATATGTATGAAAAAAATACTCGTGTACGAACTGAAAACATCAGCCATACGGAACATCCTTATCTAAGAACGGGATGAACATTATCTTGAAACACGGTGGAAAAGTTATGATTCTTGTTATATATTTTTTCTAACGTATCGTGGCAAGTTTTTAACGAGGTAACTAACTACAGATTAAACATCTAAATCCCCGAGAGTAATTTTTTTTCCTTTCGGAAGGCTTAATTTGAAGTTTTTATTAACTGCTTCTAATTATATCGCAAACAATTTTAAGAGACAGATATGTTCTGTAGGTAAGAGATTCGAGCTGTCTCTGGCGTAGAGAGAGAGAGAGAGAGAGAGAGAGAGAGAGAGAGAGAGAGAGAGAGAGAGAGAGAAAAAAAAAAATTGAAAGTAATCTTCGTCTCCATTGTCATGTGGGAAAGAGAGCGTGAAATGTTAAAACTCATTCCATAACACATCCCCGGAGATAGAAACAGAGGCCTTCATATGGGATGGAAAAGGCGCCATAGACGTGGGAAAACGACAAAATGTAAGAGAAAGAAAAAGAGGTGGGAGTAATGGATCTGTTTACGGAGACGGAAGACATGAAAGAGCGAGAAGAAAAAGCCGCAACATTGACACTGGGGCGAAAATTATGCGGGTACGTGGAAAAAAACATAACAGAGCTCCCAATGACCCTATATTTAGGTTATCAAATATAGAGATAAATCTAATTCCTATTCTAAGCGGATGAGGCAAGTGCAGATTATCATAAGGGATTGAGAAACACTATACCAAATGAACAAGCACGAAGAACGCCAACTAACCAGAGATACCAGTGCTGTCAAGGCAGTAAACAAGGAAATGAAAGATAGTGATAAACCAGAGATTACAGAAACATGACTAACAAGCAGGTAAGGGGAAACAAGGGGAATCGGAGATACGCAGAAGGCAAGAAACATTATAAACACAAGGGGAACGAGTGCGGGCGAATGATGAATGAAGGAGAGAATAGCAAGAGCGAAAATTAGAACTGGGAAATTAGGAAGCAAAATAGAAAAAAATAATAACCACATCGAGGGCAAAAAAGGGAAATTAACGAAATCAACAAAGAAACTGAAATGCGAGAGTAGTCAGTCAGTCTCCCTCATTATAAACAATTTCAAACATCGTATCCATTAGCATATTAACACTAATTCCTCAAAGTCGTGAGGAGGCCAGAGCATGTTACCGGATCAAACTGTGCCTCAGGCGAGGGTTCGATTCCCCCTTGTGTCTGATGAGTCTGAAACAGAGATCACAACTTGGAGTGGGAGAGAAGGGAGAGTGGGTTGCAACGAGGGAGAGAGAAGGTGAGGGGAGAAATACAAGACGGGAAAAGGGAAGAACCGGAGGGGAGAGGGATAAAAGGAGAGAGAGAGAGAGAGAGAGAGAGAGAGAGAGAGAGAGAGAGAGAGAGATGGGGGGGGGTTGATGGAAATACGGAGCAGGGACAGGGGGAGATGAGAAGTATAAGATAAAATACGGTGATGGAGGGAAGGTTAGAACGTTGATGATGATGGTCGAAGAGAAGGAGAGATGAGGGAGGAAAAGTGGGAAAAGAGGTGGGAGGGAAGGAGGAACAAAGTGTGGTGTAAAGCAAGTGCTATAATGAGGGAGACAGGAAAAAGAGAGAAATGGAGGAGAAAGAGGGCAACATGTAATGGAGAGAGAGAAGGAAAAGAGTTGGAACGGAGGGAATAAGGGGATAATGATGGCTGTAGACGAATGGATGAGATGGAAGAGGGTGAAGAAGCACCAGAAAAGAGGCGAGGAGGAGGACGTGACAGAGAGAGAAAGAGAAAATCTATCTGAAAGAAGAAAAAAGCCATATAGAAAATTAAGATAAGGGAACCAAGAGTAATCATATAAGGAAAGGTGTTCGTTTGTAAAAGTGCTAGAATGAGAAATAAGTAAATGAAAGAATTATTTGATGGTAAAATCTGAAAAAGGAAAAAAAAAAAAAACCAGGCCTAAGATGTCATCTCTCATTAGGCATGAATGGAGCGGCAGCAGCTATAAAAGGACATCCCGTTCCTCTTTACCAGCATCAGACTGGGGATACCTCCGAGTCATCAATCATGCACACCAAAAACTCTGCACCTTATCTGCTGCACAGCTAGCTGGGAGGGGCTAGTGTGTGGGGGGCGTGTGGGAGGATATGATGTTTTGGGAGTGGGAAGGATAGCGAGGATGAGAGAGGATATAGGAAAGCCAGATAACAGGAGACCTGATGGACAATGACGAGGCTGTCCGCTGGAGGATTGTTCATGGGAGTACACTGGAAGGATAGATAACAGGGCTGATGGTCCATGACGATACGAGACTATCTGCTGAAGGACAGCACATGGGAAAGACATAACAGGAAACCTGATGGACAATGACGAGAACGTCTACTGGCGGACGATACACGAGATTGCATTGGCAAGAAAGGTAACAGAAGACCTGATGTTTTACACAGGACGCATTCTGCAGGAGTGTATTAATAGTTACCCAAGTTTCTCTTCTATGTAGATGAAGTTAGGATACTGAATAAGAAGGATCGATCATCCCCACCCACCATCACCAAGTATGAACATCATAATTGTGGCTTTGAGCTGGATGGAGGTCGTAATGGGCGCGTAATTTGCGGTGATTAGCGGCTATTAATGAGTCATTTTTGATGTCATTAACCGACTGGCTAAAGTATACCGTTAGTGGTCGACTTTTGTTGCGCTTCTAATTACCATCATCGGTTCCGAGAATAATCATGAGGTCAGCGCCTTAAACATGAGGGTAGAGCCTTGAATATGAGGTTCACAGCCTTGAACACGAGGTTGTAACCTTAGATATATGGTTCAAAGCGTTGCAAACCAGGTTCTAACCTAGAATATGAAGTTCAAAACCTTAAACATGAGGATAGAGCCTTGAATATGAAGTTCAGAGCCCTCAATATGAGGTTTAGAGTATTGAATACGATGGTATAGCCTTGAATACGAGGCGAGAGCCTTGAAGTCAAAGTTAGAGCCTGGAGCATGAGGTTAGAGCTTTGATTATGAGGTGAAAGCCTTGAACACGAGTTTGGAGCCTCGAATATAAGGCAAGAGCCTTGAATATGAGGTCAAAACCTTGACTACGAGATCATATCCTTGGATGCAACGTCAGAGCCTTGAGTATGAGGTCAATGCCTTCATTATAATAAGTTCACCTCCTTCAGTGTTATTTCAGCGCCTTGGATATGTCAGCCTCTATGTAAATGTCACAAGGAAGAGAGTGCTCTGATGTGGATATGATGGGTGAAGATCTCTAGGTGGGAATGTAAGGTTGCGAGTTTCATGTGGATCTGTAAGAGGAATGAGGGGTTGCGAGTGGAAAACGACATCAAGAGGTACGTGGATTTATGAGTGGCATGAGAGTTTGCGAATGGCAAGAGAGGTTTGTGAAGTTGCGAGTATATAAATACTCAAGAATTAAGATACATTACGAATCTGCGAATGTCTTTCTATTTTCTAAGGTATAAGTAAGGAAAATAAAAAAAAGCTAGAGTAGCTAACCTTAGGGGGGTGACAGCTACAGTATGATACGAGACATGTCTCACCCAGAGGTAGAGAAGAAACGTTACTTAAAGAAAGAGGAGTAGGCGCAACTTCAAAGTGGGAAAAGAAAAGTGTTACTTAAAGGAGGGAAAGACGGTGCTACTGTGAAGAAGTGGGAGGAAAATGTGCTACTTACAGGAAAGCGAGGAAAAGGTGCAACTTTAATAAGAGGTAGAAGCTGCTGCTACCTAGAGGAGGGGATGTAGAAGGTGCATCTTAAAGGAGTGGAAGTAAAAAGTGCCATATCAGGAACGGGGAGATGAGTTCCTTCCTCGTTCCCAGAGGTCTGCCCTAAAGGGAAGGTCCACTTCCTCCATGGTAACCTTATCTCCTCGCTTCCACCTCCGTCTGACTACCTCCATAATATCGCTTCCTTCCTACAATCTCCAACCCTGAACGTCCTCCACCTCAACACTTCCTCTTCCACTCTAACGTCTCCTTTCCCATCAATCCTATCGCACCACTTCCAGCCCTCATTCTTCATCCCTTCCTCCCCATGCCATCCTTTCTACATCCCATCTCATTCATGTTTCTTTTTCTAGTCTCATACACACTCGCGAAGATAAAAGTCTATTAGGGAATCATAAGTAAGATAATGATACATAACTAAGAGGATCCTTATGATCGTTTCTATCAGTCTTTCACGTCTTTTTTTATTCATTCTGTGTTTCTGTTTAGCTTTGTGTTTTTGTACGACTTTTTGTCAATCTCATTTCTCTCTCTTTGACTATGTCTCTCACTGTTTGCTTGTCTTTGTGAGAATCCGTCTCAGTTTGTCTCTTCATTTTGCACGGTTGCTCCCAGTGATTACCATTATCTCTCTCTCTATATATATATATATGTATATATATATATATACCTGTTTCTTGGTCATATTCATCCCTTCCTTCAATTTCCTATCTATAAATATCTTTTCATCATATCTCTCTCTCTCTCTCTCTCTCTCTCTCTCTCTCTCTCTCTCTCTCTCTCTCTCTCTAAATATATATATATATATATATATATATATATATATATATATATATATATATATACACACTGTCCCCCTGCGCCCCACATCTGATGCCTGAACCTCCCTCTTGCCTGATATCGACCAACAGAGCTACAACTTGGCACCCTTTCTTCTCTTCCTGTGTCTGACTCTGTGGGACGCACTGACTCATAACTTCACGTCCTCTCTCATATAAAGCATCATATGGCAGGACACCTGGTCTACAAAGAGGGATACGAAAGTAATTGTAAAGAGCAACAGACCACTATATCCTTTGACATCTCATTATATCATCCTTCACTCTGTACACCGAGTTCGAAATCGCCCAACAAAATTGTTCTTTATTCGGAGTGAAAGAATAGTCAACCACTTCATTGAAATGAAGTCAACCACCTCATTTTCTCTGTCTCTCTCTCTTTCTATATATATATATACATATATATATATATATATATATATATATATATATATATATATATATTCTCTAGTTACCTTCTCTCACTTATGTATGACCTACAAGCAGAATAATCCACAGTCCATCACCTTCCTTCATGCACAACATGTAAACAATATCCATATAACCATCTCCCATCATCACAACTGCGTGCCAGCAAATGGTCAATTTATGACAAGTACAGAAAAAAAAGGAAGTAAAGTTACAATTGTTGAAAAAAAAAAAAAAAACATTAGGAGCATTATCTTAGCCCTTAAACACTGCAGTACGACCCTTGGGTATGACGACCTGGCCTTCACCAGACCTTTATGGGCTGGAGGAGAGGCTCAAAGATCGTACTGTTGTGCTCCAGAGGTTAAATAGAAAGAAAAAAAAAAGATCTACCTGTTGTTTGTTGTCTTTGGAGAAAGGCAGCATCGTAGACACATGAAACATTATCTCGTGGCCCTCGTAGATGGTGTAGACCGAATGTTTCCCAGTCATGTCCCCTGTGGAGCAAAGTAGAAGTACTGTAGTTGTAGGGAAGACAACAAACCGTAGAAATAAGTGTGGGTAATTGTAGTGGCAATAGTAAATAGAAGTGCTAGTAGTAATAGTTACTAGAAGTGTATGAAATATCACAGACTGTAAGAACGAGTGTTGTAATTGCAAGAGTGGCAGTAGTAACAACGACAGTAAATTGTGCTGATACTAATAGCTGGTGTAATTCTAGTATCAAAAGTAATCATGGCTTTTTTCATTTCTTCCTTTTAATCACTTTTAATGTACTCACTCGCCGTATCAAACACTGACACCAGCAGTAGGAATCAATAGTAGCGGCAGAGGCAAAGAAATAAAAAAAGAATACCAAGTTGTAACACACTAGTTATTAATCTAAAACCAAAAATATGACAAAAATACGAACAGTCGTGCGAGGAACGAACATATCAATACCACAACAAGAAAGTACTCGCTGAATGGACGATATCAAGTACCGCCTCCAGTTCCCCCTCGGCTCTGTTCGGAGCCCCGAAACAATGAATCTTTTTTTTTTTCCTTTTCATCACCATGGAACCCACGAGCCAACAAAGACAAGTTCGAAATATCGGTTCACTCTTCCTTGTTCTTGGAATGATACACATTCTTGAGGGTGGGGAATGTCACCGCTGCAAATAAATCTTACTCATTCGATTCTCCTGTGTAAAGAGTGCTTTTGAAAGTTAGTATCAAAGCAAATTGTCGGCGGCGGGGCGGGGGAGGCTTCAGGATGAGTGAACAGTGCGCAGGGCACTGGTGCGGTGGATGCCGGGCGAGGCAGCGAGTGGGGACGCCGACGGTGTTTCATCTTCGCTTCCGCAGACACAGGAGAGGAACGGGTCCAATATGGTGAGATATGAGAGCCTGGGTCGGTGGGAAGACGATGGGTGGGAGGAAGCGAGGAACACTGATAACAGATGAGACGAGGAGGAGGAGAGGCAAAGATGAGGGAAGATGATCACGATGAAGAAGAATGACAAAAGAAAAAAAAGACGAGATGTATGAATAAGAGAAATGAAAAAGAATAACATTAAGAATATGATGAAATAAAAGATGAACTGAAGGAAAGAAGACAGAGGAGAACGAAAATGAAAAAAACACAAGAAAATGAAGAGAAGGAAATGTGGAAGAGAGAAGAACAAAAATGAAGGGAAAGAACAACACAACAAAGACGCAGGAAAGTTGGTAATTGGAGTCAACAAGGAGAATGTATCCTTCTTCCGTTATGCTCACTTTAATTCCTGAAGCAAGTGGAGAAAAACCCTAGCAGGACATCCGGACATACAGGATGTTCAATTATTTTCTACCATCATTATTGGTTATTTGCATTTCCATTTACACAAAAGAATCCTGATTTTCATGATTAAAAGCCGTATTTTCGTTTTCCGTTTCACGTTCTCTTGTAGACCTTGTTCTAGCTGTTCATGATAACACCATGAACAATATCTACAGTCAGAAGATATACATTTACTCAAATCTAATTATGTACCAACTCCTACTCAACTTGTGTCGCAATATCTTTCATACAGCGGGTACAGTGTCGACAGATTGCTCCTCATTCCGAGCTGAAAGTTACGTAGAACTTATGCCAACTAACATCCTTCGAAATATCCAAGTATATCAAAGCTACGAGAGAATGTCAACTAAGTGTTTACCGAAAAGAAATTATGATTTTGTTTTAAACAGAGAAAGGAGGGAAAAATGCCATCAAAGACGATACACCGAGACACACACACACACATTATATATATATATATATATATATATATATATATATATATATATATATATATATATATATATATATATATAAAGGTTAGTGACCACCATTCATGAAACCACTCGCTCTAGGTACGTTCACCTTAACGCTGGAACAAAAAAATTTTAGTCGATTACGTTAATTTTTTTTTTCTCTTCAGTCGCCTGGAAAGCAGATCCAACCTGTCCTCAGACGCTGGAACATCCCCAATATGATGACAGTAATCCCCTTCACTGGTTCTCGTTATAAAGGAACAATGCAGTCTTTTCTTTGTCTGGTGCGCCATTTATCCGGTTCATTTCAAAGGCTGGGGACATTATATTTCTGTCGCGTCGATTTTTCCAAAGGCGGCTTTTGAGGAACTTGCGAAAACAGAGGAACAGCTTTTAAGGCGGGAATGCACGCCGTGCTGCCTTCATTCTTCCTCACTCAAGTGGACTGGCTGGGTATAAAGACCGTGTATCGTATTGTCATCTGGGGTGTGCGAAAGTTGTAGTGGGTACGTCTGGCGTTTCGTGATTCTCTCTCTCTCTCTCTCTCTCTCTCTCTGAACTTAAGAAAACTGACAATTTAAGCATAAAAGATCCTAAGAGCATGTAATGGACGCATGGAGACAGAGAAACTATTTTACCGTTGTTTTCCAGGAGTCGAACTTGGCTCAATTGCAATAATCGAACTTACGACATCTTCAAAGATCTGAACTTACGTGTCCTGTTGTCTTACCATACATGACACCCACGATGATTTGAACTTCCATTTCCAGGGATCTGAGCTTGCATTGCCCGCGGTGATTTGATCCTAAGGACATTTTCAAATGCTCTGAACTTCGACCAACAGCAAAATTCGAAGCTTTGGCTAAATCTCCAGTGGTCTAAGCTTACGAATCACTCTGGCAGCATTGCGCTGGCAATGCCTTTAGTAAGCAGTCATCGTCAGGCGCCTGCGGCGATCTGAGTTTGACAACGCCTCTAAAACACTCCCGAGCCTTACGACACCCACAATACGCTGGGTTTGACGGCGTCTGCAGAAGTCTGAATTTATGACATGGGATTCTCTCTCTCTCTCTCTCTCTCTCTCTCTCTCTCTCTCTCTCTCTCTCTCTCTCTCTCTCTCTCCGCAACATTTCAAGGCTAGAGTCGACTAAATGTATTCGTGAAATGTGTGGCGATATGCAATGATGGTCGACTTCCAGTTTGGCCGACCTCGTTGAGATTAACACGTGTACGATTTTTATAAACCAAATAACAAGTAATATTCAGATTACTGGCTATGTAATTAGTGGCGGGATCACTTCCGCTCCACGAACACTTGTATCGAATTCATGTACCTTTCATTAGTTCGTGTGACATTAAAGGTGTGTTCATTTCGACGTACAAGACGTTCTCAGCACCTTAAAGCTGAATGTCTCGAAGCTGAAACGCCCACAAGTACTTTTCCTCGAGAGTCCATTCTTCATCTAAGTGGTTCGACCTATTACTTGGTCTCATGTTAGTTATAGATCACTTAATTTACTCTCTTGTTTTATCTATTTTCTTTGGTTTCTCTCGTTTTTCTTTATCTCCTTATTTTCTCGTTATCACCTACTTTGATTTATCCACTTGCCTTCTCTCTTTTAGAGTCCTTTTCTTTTATTCTTTCATCTTTCTTTTCTTTTTCGATCTTCAGGTTAGTACTGGTAATTGCTCCTCCTGCCTGCATGGCGGTTTGTTGTTAACGATTCTTGTTAATGTCATAAACAAACATAACGCAGCAACTGATCGTAATAAACGAGTCTTCAACCTCCGGTGAGGTAGATCCACATTATCGCCGGCCATAACGACACAGGATGTGAAAGAGATGATGCGGTTAGGTTGGTACGACGTCTGCTCCGCCATCTTGATGGGTCTTGGGCTTGAGAAAGCGCGGGAAAACATGTAAACAAGACGGGGACAACCAAGTGGACGGTATCTTACCTAAATGGGCCAATTACGTCGCGGCGGCTGAGCAATCTTAATATACGATTGGCTCAGAGTTGTAAGGCACGTCTGGTTGGTTGAGGGAGTTGACAATCCTCAACTTTAGGCGAATCCCAGACTCCTGAAAGAGAGAGGATCAGACGTCTCTGCGGTAGGAAGAATGGTGTGATAGATGAGGGGCTCTCCCGGTCTTACAGCCTATTGTGCTCACAACTTGATAACTGGAAATTCCTGCAGAGTTGTGGGTTATGAAACGGGGAATACTTAATGCTTCAGAATAAACGACGCCTCCGTCTGTTATATTACCCGCATATTAATATAGACAAAGTCAGAGTCCTGAGCGATTTAAAAGAATATTTTTTCTATCATCTCCCTTTATTCATGTCACCCGAGATGGCCTTTGACAGGAGTGTTTTTTCGCGAGTAATGTTCTTTATTTATGAAACGGGATCTTCTCTTTTCTTTCTGTATTTGTAGTTACAGAAACATAGAGGTTATGACCACAGACACGAAAGGATTATGTACTGAAATCAGTTTATAATTTGTAATGATTCTAATGGGCGGAGAACTCTCCGTCATCGTTTAACTTTTTTATGTTGAAGCATCAAAACGGCCCACCCTGGAGATGCTGATGGCCATGCAATAATTATGTGACGCAGCAGCTTGTCGAGTATTGCGTGGTCTAGCTAGTGGTGTGGGCACATAAGCAGCCAGCTCTCGGGAACATAAAACCAATGTCCCTTTTTATTACCTTTATCTCGACAATCTATGTATGTGTGTGTGTGTGTGTGTGTGTGTGTGTGTGTGTGTGTGTGTGTGTGTAACTGGAATTTCAACTTAAAACACCGTGGTCATCGTCACACGGGAGCAGATTGTGTCACAAGCCGGTGACGCTGAAGCTGTTGGAATTCCCACGTTACATTGCTATGCTGACAGGCTGGGACAGGAGACTGGTGGGCACCCCTTGTGTCCGGGGCTTGTCCAGTCAGCCTGCAGCCTCACCCGTCAAGGAATTTAAGAGAATATCTACGTATTACAGGGGTCCGAAGTGCCTCCGAGTACAGCGGCACAAAAGGGTAACGGTGTTGTAGTTAACATTGTCCTCAGAGCTCAGTTGCTCCATTGGTAATGATGTCTTGGATTCAGAACCGTGATTATATATGAGAGAGTGAGAGATAGACAAGGAGACGAACAGAAACTGGTAAACCGGCTTATGCTTGCGCTTTTGCAATCATCCGTTTAAACCTACAACATTTCATGAAACTCCCGGTCTTATTAAGACAAAGGGTAAAGGGCAAAATCCACGACGGTTCATCTCCATCTTGATCATTAGTGTTCCTGGCCACAAGTACCTCCTCCATGCAGTTATATTTAGCCTTTCCCCATCACTTTTGGCGCGGAGGAAAGACTACTTACTGGAAGGTGAGAAGCGGCTGCTCCAATTCCCACCTCAAAGAACCTCTCTGTACCCAGCCAATTACAAGACAATTACACAGATCAAAGGGGAGCAGATGACTGAAGCTATACCGTCCTTAACTCTCGATGTTAACAAGAATTCTGTCTCTCTCCTCGTTCATTTTCCTCCAAGGTTAGGTCCCGATTAGCTGGGGAGGAATTTCGGTCAAGAAAGAAAAGTTAACCTCTCCATCATCTACTAGACTTGTTGGTGATTCTTGTTAGCGTTGGCCACGGTACGACGCTGGAGAACGACGGTACAAGAGTAAGGTCAAGTTGGGTTTGGCCTTTGACCTGACACTTGAAAGATTAGGCTCAAAGTCACACTACTTTATACCCAAGGGTCGTAACGTCGTCGTATTCGAGGGTACTGACGTCATACCGTAGCTTTGTATAGTTATGCTCAATTGATTAATGAATGGATCAGTTCTCGGTGCCTTTGCTAAACGAAATTACATCTTCACACCTCTTCATACATTTCATGGTATCATTACTCATACCTTGAATAGTCTTTCGAACGGAGAAAATGAGCCTAAATTCTCAAATGATTTCAAGAGCATAACCTTTACACTGATATCTATTTCGCACGCACTGAAAACTTGCGAGAAAACTTACTGAGAAAGTGTAATGTTACATATCAAAGTAATTTTGCCAAATGATATAGAATTAGTTACATACAAGCTGTAAACGACTTGGTTGTAAATTACAGTTGTACAACTGTGTAGGCAACTATTGTCGACTAGTTCGTAAACTCTCGTAAAATAAGGGTCTGAGTTGGATGTAAATGACGACCCTGCGATGCCCTTGAATAAAACACTTCTCATAAAGGCCCTGATCTTCTCTGAAATCATAACACTTCTAATGACTGCCCTGATCATCCCCTCATTATAATACCACTAATGACGACCCTGATCATCTTTTTAACGCCATTTCTATCGGTCCAGATACGCCCTTAATGACACCTCTAATGATGACCCTAACCCGTCTTTAATCACCACTCCTCTAACGACGGCCCTAATCAGCCCTTAATTATTACAATTCTAATGATCGTTCCAAGCTGCCATGAACTGCACCACCTCTCATGGCGTCCATGTGTTGCCCCTGTACTACAAGACAACTCTCGTGTCATGACTCAAGTCTAGCCACGCTGCTCTGGCCAAGCTGAGTTTGCTTTCATCTGACGCTTTCTGCTTGATTGTGTGCATCCAAATACAGTCAGTTGTGTGTCCTCTCTCTCTCTCTCTCTCTCGTGTGTGTGTGTGTGTGTGTGTGTGTGTGTGTGTGTGTGTGTAATTACTTATTTGTGCATCACGGGGAGGGAGCTCTGCACTCGTGGGGGCTACGTCTTTTGATCTTTCTCCACTTTCATACAGCTTTTTTTTTTAAAACTTTTCTATGCTGGTACAGCATTCGTAATTCACCTCTTCAGTTAATGCCATTCACCCACCACCCTCATAAGAGGTACTTTCTTACATCTTTTCTAACAAGTTTCTTGCTTGGTATCATGTTACTGCCTCTGGGTGCTCCATGTGTGCATCTAGTGAGAAACTGATTACTGCTGACGTCATGTGACTGGTGGAAAATAAGCGTAATTCAGTCACCCCTAACTTTTCTCTCTTCCCATCATGCATAACCTCTATATTCTCATGGTAGTTCAACTGTGTGTGTGCGTGTGTAATATTGTACATAAGTTGTTACCTTCGTCTATATATTTTTTTCATACATATCAACCATTTACATACCTACGGTATGTCTTTCCACATGAATACACGTTAAAGTATTAGTGTCTATTCGTTTGTATATACGCAACTGCGAGTTATTTCTGTGCATTTTAGCATTAGTATTAAATGATCATTATTTTTGTGTATCCATGCGTCTACATACAGTAGCGGCAAATGCTTTTATCTGAGGGCTTACGTATTTTTGTATGCAATTCTTTTTTTTCTATTTGCGGTTCCATAGCTTTTATATATATGTATTTATATATTAATTCAAACATCTGTATATTCAAATGAAAGCATTTTTCATGAAAATGCGTGTTAACATTCATATATATATATATATATATATATATATATATATATATATATATATATATATATATATATATATTTATTTATTCCTACGAGTCCACGAGGAAATGAAACACGATAAGTTCCCAGGTGTGATAATCACATCATCAGGGGAGATACAAGAAAGAAATATCAGTTGATATACAACGAAGAGACTTAGCTAGGATGCCATCTGGTAAACACAAGAATGCTATTATACTGAACGGCATAAGTATATGAATGATAAAACTGAGATGACTATGTATCTAACGATATCAACATAAACCTCAAATACAACAATTTCCTCAGGGAAAATTTAATTTTTTGATGGGATATTTTTTTTTTCCAAAAAAAATGCAGTGCTTCTATCACCAATCAATATATCAGAAAAAGTAAAACCAAAGTCATGAAACTGCTCCCCCCCCATCTCACTGTGTACATAATCACACGTTTCTTTTAAACCATTCATTTTCCCCGAGCAAGATTTTTTTCCCAGTTTGCATAAAGGACATCTTTTTTCAACCGCTGTTGATCTTAGATCTTATTTCTATTATCCAGGAATTCCCAAGAAAAGTGAAATAAAGAAAAAATCCGCTGAGGTCACTCTTAAATCGTGAAAGCGAAGAAAGGATGATGTAAAAATTTGATTTCAGTTTGTACGATTTTTTTTATTGCCAGTTTTCATATCCGGACGGTTCCAATCACCAGTTTTTACAGCATTATGGACGTTGACTTAAACTGATTTACTGGTCACTGAATTGAATGAAAAAGGATCAGACAAAAAAAAATATTTTAAGACAAACATGAAGGCAAAAAAGAAAGCAGAAACGGATAAAAAAGGGACAGTAATCCATCAGCCAGAGTTATAAATGAAACAACTTTTGAGACATACAAAAGATACAAGACTTACACTTACAGACAGAAGTGACAGACAGACAAATCAAATGAGAACGAAGAGAAAGAGATCCACAGTAAAATATCATCTATCCAGTTTTTCCGGTAATCAAAAATACATTACACTCAGCCATGCCGTACAGCCTCTCCCCAGTGTGAGTGTCGGGACAAAACCCATTACCAGTGGACGGCCGGAACAGGGACATGAGCCCCCGAAAATGGACCAATAGCAAGGCGAATGGCCACTTCCCTCTCCCTGATTGGTTGGGGAGCGGTTTGCAGTGACTTTACTCTCTCCTGAGTCACGGTATAAAGACCATCATTGTTCAGGAGACTTTCTTTTTCTTTTAGACTATCCTTCTCTGAAGAAGTTATAATCGCCTCGGAGACATGTTAAAAAAAAAAAAAAAAGATAAAACTCACCTTGCATGAAAGGTGTTGAGAGTAAGGTCATTCAGGACCAAAAATCTCCTGAGGGGCCACTTGACTCGTCTTCGAAAAGTCTATGGCCAAACAGTTTGGTCTGTGGCCAAGCAGGCAGCCTGGTCTACGATAATAAACACTCAAAACATTCTCAGTTAAATGACTCTAGCATCCCGAAATTTAAGAGCTTGTATGTCTATAACTCACGTATCCTATGGAGGACCTTGGAGTATGTGAAGAGCCGAGAGGCAAGCTCGTGTCGAGAGTCTACGACCCCAGTGTGCTTATCCTGAAGTGTACATTTGCAAAAGCTCTTCTGGTTCTTGGCGTGTAGTCTTGACATTGTTGGGGGAGATGGAGGACCATCACGAACACAGTTCACGCGAGGCTGTTGCCATACGACCAGGTCGAACATAATAAGTCTACAGTGATTTTCTTCTATATCATTACAAAGGGAAACGACAGGATTTCTCGATGATCAGCCTCATTTTTTTGGCAAGGTCAATGACTGTGCCTATTAAGCAATTCAACGACGAGTCGAATACAGCATCTTCGCTATCTGTGAGAGTTCGTGTGTGTAATCAAGCTCCGAGTAGAGTACGAGATGTATAGCAATGTTGAATATAGAAACTAATAAATTCAGCTCATCTTTTTTCACAAGTTAAGGAGTAAAAATGATTCGGCTCCATGTTGTCTTTACTGAAGTGAAAATGGCAAAAGCCAAAGTATCTTTCTTCCCCAAAATTTGAGTTCGACGACTAGTATGGCATTTCGTGTCGTTGTTCGTTCATATCTCGAATTACTTTAAGAAAAATAAAAGTCTATACGTTTTCTGTTTGCATAATAGACTAAATGAATTACTAAAATACTGACCTCCCCACTTCTGAAAATTCATTCTTGGGGCAACATTTAACATGGAAATTCGATTCAATACTCGTGAACAGAATCAACCCCAAATATTTGACTCACAACATCCCAGATATTCAGCAACTCGTTCAGCATCTACTTTGTCCCTCACATCCAACCACAAACTTCAATCAAACATGCAGCTCCACATTTAGACACATTCTATCCCAGTATCATTTAAGCAGTCGATCCTCCATACGACCTTATATTCCTTCACACATTCACGCTCTCATGCATCTACACATTCAGCCACCCACACATACGTCCCATATCACTTATTATGCTACAAATTCATATACCTTACATTCTTTCATATACATTTGGCCTAACATTCAGGCGAGAACTCGGGCCCAACGGAGCCCAGGATGTGTGGCACTGTTGGCTCTGTCTGCCTTTAATTGATGCCATAAGTTAAAGTCGCCGGACAGGTGTGGAAATGCCGGGGAACGAGGCCGAGGGAAGAGATGGGAAAATGTGAAGTGCTTGCAGGTGTACAAGTGCTGGCAGGTGTAATGTAGTTGTGTGTGGAGGTTAGGGAGTCTGAGGACGAGTCTGTAGCCCTGAGCACTTACATATATATATATATATATACACACACACACACAAAGAGGAGACGAGAGTACGATTTATGAAGATGTTGGGGGCACATATTGACAAAGGTGCGACGAGGTATGACCATGTGTAGCAGGTGTATATGTGCACGGGATTATATGACAAAGCCAGGTTAAGAGAAGCGCCAATGGTCTATGGCGATATGATCACAAGAGGCAGGAGCAAGTATGGAGGTTCTAAGTTCTGGGAAGGTAGAGGTAAATGTCAATCAGAACTGAACTAACTCATTGTCGATTATAATGTGATGGGAGCTCATTTGAGTGCCATAGGCCATGTACATAATACTCATCACATATGCAAGCCGCTATGTACAGACATAAAGACGGGGGTACAAAGAGAATTGTACACTCGAGCTACATTCAGAAGATGTACAAGAGTGTGGCCACTGCTGAATGGTAAATCCAAAAGGGAACCATAACATGAAGGATATAGTGAGACATAAAGGAAAGAGTGTAATGGTAGACAAAAGAAACCGAGAAATGGAAGGAAGGGAATAGCATTAGAGGAGGAAGAGGAGAAAATGGTAGAGCGTTTTAAGGAACCGGAGGAAGGAAACGCTTTTACAAGAGGCCCAGTGGTGAGCATTGCGTCTCGCGACTTTATCTCCGCCTCTGGGAAACTGTCTCGTAAGGAATTTTTGATAACGACTGAAGACAAAGCAAGTACACCGCTGGTGTACACACGACGCTTCCTGCGTAGGAATAACCCCCTAAATTCCCATCTTTATTGAACTTTCCCTGAAGACTTGTTTTCCGTGCACGCCCCTGCTGCTGGAAATTATTTCGCGAAGACTTCTCGAGAACAACTACAGATGGGCTAGATGATAAGTAAATAGAACTTGAGCTCTTTTATTTAACTTGCAAGACACAACTATTCACATTGTATTTCCCTTGGTCGAAAATTAACTCGTATATTAGTTTAGGGAACGGTAGGATTAGAACGTGGAACTTCACAAGGCTAACTTTGGATTATCTGACACTGTCCTGCTTACAGGGCACAATTGTACATCTTGCGTCAGGGCACAATTGTACATCCTGTATCAGGGAACAATTGTACATCCTGAAAAGTTAACGTTGGGGGATTACGAGACAAACAAGCCTCAAGACTAACACATACCACGCCATTAGACGTTGCACACCCATGATTTTTCAACTCTATGTCAAACGAAGTTTCGATTCCGGTTCGATAATCTTACGTAAATGATACTCTTCAAGTCTATAGAAATGTATAACACCAGACTCCGCCTGCTTTAGGCTGACTAATAGTGATCGAGTTGCCTTTTTTCTTGAGGCTTTACCATCGTCAGACCTGACGATAAGAGTATCGCCAAAAAACTCTCTTGAAAGGAGTTCATCCTGTCCCGGCTACTAAATGCAGTGCAGCCTTGGGGCTTCAGAAGCCCCTGAATGGGGGGGAGGGGGGATTTCAAGGGTTACAGCCCCAGAACTCCTTGCACAAAGGGGTCCTAGAGCTGTATATATGAAGTAATAATAATAAACAATAATTTCGTAAAGTGACCTGGTAAACGAGTCTACATCTCAAATCCTTACACCGAGAGCACTGCAAAACGTCACAGAGATGGGGGTATTGCTTTTAATAAAACCCTCAAGGGTCAGCAGATAGTCTAATATGCGTCGTCAAATGGTATCTCTTAACATGTCTTTTTTTCCTCCCTCACCCACTTCCTTCCTCGCGAAAATTCATCTTAGGAAATGAAGTTACGAGTCTAATTCATTCTAATACTTCTCATAGCCAACACTCAAATTTGATTTATGGGAATTCCATGACATTTCATGACCGCCCATGAGGACGATTTATCTTGCTATTTTCCTGGTTACGCCAGAGAGTCAGAAAGATTCTCTCTCTCTCTCTCTCTCTCTCTCTCTCTCTCTCTCTCTCTCTCTCTCTCTCTCTCTCTCTCTCTCTCGTGCATTTCATGTGTTCAGTAACTAACTCATCTCAATGGACAGCTAATATCCTCTGATAGACAGAATGACACTGACACGTTAATGAAATTTTTCGTCAAATATAAATTAGAATTTACCAATCCACCTCATTTCAAAGGGTCATAAGTATAGGTTTGTAAATGGGACTCTCAACATATGTAGCCATAAGGCTGAAAATATATACGTATACATACAACTGTTCCTGTATCATATGTCGTAACTTTTTAATCACTGGAAAGGGGTGAAAATGTAGGAAGTCTCTCCCTCTCTCTCTCTCTCTTAGAGAGCAGGCAGTAGGTGGTGGTCAGCCACCGACAAGGGAGTTACATTACCGGTACTACCTGCCTGGGTATCGGGCGGGCTAATGATGGCTGCAAACGTCTGAAAAATCTTTTTAAATTATTATTTAATCACCAAGTCTGCCATTTCACGATTCTTGTGAAAGTTTCTCTATATCGACATTTTAAGAGAATTTCACGATCTATACTCGTGTGCAGATAGTAGTAATATTATAAGCCTCGGCCGCGTTCCTAAATCTTAAAAAGACGGAGGAAAGTCGTCCTTTTAGTGGTCATTACCGGGAAGCTGATTGTTGTTGACTTATTTTCTTCCACGATGATAAGCTATAACTCAATCCCATCCCTCACTCTGTCCAAGCTGACAACATTCATTACATCACCAATCTTCTCTCGGGCAATTATTTCTCTCCCATCTGTACTTTTCTCCTTTTCTTACAATTCTCGTGGTGCAAAGTTGATTTAGAAATAATTTTAAATCACTACCAAACCAGCTGATATTCTAAAGCCCTTAAACAATCTCGGTGGTTATCAAGACTAACTGATACAGTATAATTTGTTTACCATTTAATCTACAACCTAGAAGTTTCTCACTATTCTAAGCATCTTTGAATATATTTTTTTTTCCGAGGATTCTGTTAAAGTATCACTAACTTATTTCCTTTCTTGAGCTACTTTCATATAAAGCTAAATCTATTTACCTTCCTTTAACCGAAAATCACAAAATATCTATAAAGGTCATTTACGATAATTCGCATTCATTGACGTTGTATAACAAGATGAAGCAAAAGTGATAATATATTCGCAGGGCTTCACTTAAACGTGTAGGACGAGTGAAAAATAAGGCGACAAAGATTTCAGGACAAATTACGTGGAGATACACACACACACATCACGACAATTGGTGTAGCTCTGAAGACTCCGCACCAACTGTTGTGTTCCTCTTTGACCAAGTCAAAAAAAGAATAGATGGCAACTCATCCACACAGTTACTGTGAGAGCCGTTTTAAGAGAAGTGGACTCCAAAACTTTCAGCTCCAGCTTACGACAGGTAGAAAAAGATGTTATACAAAGTCGTAGAGAAGAAAGAATGAGGACAAGACGCACTAGATGGAGACAACTTTAAGGGAAAACAATAAGAGGAAGTTAAAGGAAAAGTAGATGGAAGAGGGAGAGGGAGCATAGGTTGGATAAAATCGTCTATTTGCTCAACAAATAACTCCATCTGGAGGTATCTTCAGATGGGACGAGGACCTCACACCTTCCCCTAACACTTAAGAGTCGACGATGAGCCCCGCATTAGCAGGGTAAACAAGCGACATGGCACCTTGTCACATTCGTCCCCTTGGAGCCCGAGCAACCAATTTTTGCGAAGAAAGAAACTCCGGCAGACTGAAAATGAAGAATGAATGAGCCGCTGAGATTTCACTCAGGGGAACTTTATCCACGGCCTTCCCTCTCTGCTGCCATTTGTACCTTTACCTGTTTATGTTTTATTCCCGTGTCTTGCTTTCCTCTCCGTCATCTACGCCATGTTTCTCTTCTTCAGTTCTCATTTTATTTTCAGTTCTCATTTATTTTCATCCCCTTTTCCGAATTGTTCTTCGTCCTTTCCAGAATCATCAACATTTCACTTCAACAATGCATCTCTTTATGCTACTCTTTTAGTTCTCTTCTGTTACCAACATCCTCTCTCTCTCTCTCTCTCTCTCTCTCTCTCTCTCTCTCTAACCCCGTCCGTCATTCCGATTCTCTTCTCCTCCCTGCCTCTCCACCAACTCACGGCCCCCATCCCTACACCCCTCCCTGCCTGCCTGCCTCCCTCCCTACCCCAGCATCTTATAACAGGACGAACGGCTGAGATCAGCAGGAATGATGCTTCTCATCTGCTCCAGCAATATATATGGCCTTAGAGTCAAGTTTAAACACTGGAAGACCAGGTTCAAAGCCCTTGAAGGAGTAGGTACCAAAGCTCTTGAAGAAATGGGTTTCTCGCTCCCGAAGGAAAAGTTTCAGACTGGGAGGTTTGTTTTAAGCCTTTATAAGACTATGTTCTATGAGCATGAGGTAGTATGTTTCAAAATTTTTTAAGGGAAAGATTTTGAGCACCTGAGATACCGAAGGACGTTATGAGATAAAATGCAAGCATTTATAGGAAGAGCTAAAAAGCCCTTGGTAGAAGTAGGGTTGAAGCCCATCAATGATCTATTTCTAAGTCCGTGAGGCAGAAGATGGACAGCATTTAAAGAGCTAGAGCTAAAGCCTTCGAAATAAATCTCTGTAAACCTTTGAGGCTTTAGATTTCACGACCTTTGTAGGAAACGGTTTCATATCTCTGCAAGAAAACTTGCGTGCAATAACACTGGAAGGACAGATTCCCTGAAGGAGTGAATTCCACACATTTGAAAGAGTTGGATCAGAGGCTTTGAAGGAGCAGAATCTAAATCCCTGGAAGGATATAGTCTCAGGTACTAAAGTATAAGGTTTCTACCCTTTGAAGGAGGGAATTCCAGGTTCTTGAAGGTGCAAGCTCCAAGAGTTAGAAGAAGCAAGTTCCAGACCCTTGAAGGAGCCAGCTTGTAAGCCTTAAAGAGGTAGATCCACAGTGCTTGGTACAAAGTCCTTTAGGCAAAAGGTTCCAAGCCCTTGAGGGAAAGGCTCTACGTCATCTTGTAAAAAAGCCTCAAAGCCTTTGAAGAAAAGGGCTTTTAGCCCCAGAAAAATAAAAATCCACGCTTCCAAATACAAAGGCTGTCTCTGAAGGGGTCATCAAAGAAAGTCCTCTTTTCTTGTAATACTTGATTGTACGTACCTAATACATTATTTCGTACTCTACTACAACAGACCCTAGACTACTGGAAAATGTGTTCTAATATCTGTATGGAATCCCCTTCTTCTGAAATTAACCATGCAACAGGCGTCTGAAAGACGTAATTCTATGTGTTTTTGAATGGTGGTTTGACGAGTGTAAAACAATAAAGTGTGTTTATGACAGTGTGAGAATAAAAGAAGGCAAGGAGGATCCACAGAGATATTAGCTATCTTCCTAAGTCTCTCTACGGTGAGATTTTTCCATGATGACAGCGCTTGCCCTCACCAGACAGAGAGAGAGAGAGAGAGAGAGAGAGAGAGAGAGAGAGAGAGAAAGCAAACAGTTAACAATGGAGCTGCAGGACTGCAGGAAGGAGAGGAGGTAGAGCGTCAACATGAGTCGTGTGCTAGTGTTGACCCAGCACGTCTGTGGCTGCCACGTGTGTGTGTCTGTGTATCCGGCGCCTCCACACCCTCGACACCCTTGGCCTGGCGGTGACAATGAGGTGTAGCAGAGGGAGATAACATATGGTTATTACTGATGTTCTCCCTCGTGCTGCTGATCTATTTTCTCTATCTTACAGTCGCTGTTGCCCATGATGTATGAAGAGCATCTTGGCTGCTGTTATTTCCACTGGCGTGGCTAATTCTCCTCCAGCTGTTCTTATTTCCATTGGTGATCTTTTCCGTGTGGTCTTGACACCTGCTGTCGTTAATAGTTTCCCTCTTGGTGTCCTAGTATTTCTTCTTTTCTCTCCAGCATGGCAAAACTCTTGCTCAGGAGGCAGAGAAATATTGACGGAAGCTTTCAAAAGTCTTTCAACTACTGTTGATGGTAACTTACTCCTGTTCGTGCTGGTGGCGCTGTCTCTGGGGCTTATGTACCATTACTCCCAAACTCTGGCCTTAATGGTTATGGCAGCAGCGAGAGAAATCCTTTGTGCATTACTGTCTTTGTTGTTGCTGCTGCAGCTGCTGTTAAGGTTGGCGGGACAGCCGATGGTCTTGCTGTAACTGCTGAAGCTTCTACTGTAAATACTGCAGCAAACTGGTCGGGTTGGGTATGTTCCCTCCTGCCTGGCTGCCCATGGTGTTACTGGCGTGTTACGGGTGAAGTTGTTACTTTTCCAGCCATCGTTACGGTTGTGACTAGTGCTGCTACTGGTATTACCATATGCTACTGTCCGTGTCATTGTAATCACAAATACTAATCATGTACTTCCTGGCCTCTTGTGTATCTCCTACTAAGGAAACTATTGACGGAACTTTGCCTCAAGTTATCTTGCTAACATGTTGCGGACGTTCTTTTACGTCAAAGACACGAGGTCGAGTATTCATCATATAAAATATCATGGATGTGAAAGAAGTAGTTTTTCCGTTTCCTCATGTTTCACAACAAATGTAAACATAGCATTTCCCCTGGCGGCAAAGGCGTTGCTGTTTCATACACCTGGCAGTGCAGGAAGCGACATTGTGAAAAAGTCTCGTAGCAAGACAACAGAAAAATGACATCTGGCAATAGACTTTATATCTCCATACGTTCCACCTGTATATATTTCTATAGTGCTCATATGTCTGGCAGCGGAGGCAACGGTCGTATACATCCAGCTGCCATGGATAGTGATGTCCTTCATGCACCTTGCAGCGAGGGCACGATTCTCGTATATCTTGCAGGCGATTCCGTATTCATACGTTTGGAAGCAGGGGCGACATTTCTTGACACTTGAGAAAGACACTGACGTCGTGTTGTACACCTCCCAGCAGCGGTAGCAGCAGTGAGAAGAGACATTCCTATTATTTTTTTGCAGATATAACAGTCTTGTTCATACGTCTGGCAGCGAAGAATCTCTTGCTCATACAGCTGGCCGCTGCCGTGCTCCCTCGGCAGCAAGATCGAGCTCAGTGGTGTTGCTTTAGCGGGTTTGCTACGTTATACCACATATTCTCCTAACAGCTCGGAAGTCTTAGGGTTACTAGCAGTTCCGTGTCACTTTAGGCTCTGAAGTAAATATCCCAATGTGTCTTTCTTAAGTGTATCGGGGTGGTGGGGAATATTTATGACAGCGGTTAAAAGGCTCTATGAATAGAATTTTACGCAAAATAGGATTTGCTAGAGTTAGGTGGAATAAGAATACGTATATATCTATTTTCATGGGCACGTTTTAGCGTGTAATTTCTATTTTGACGATAAAGATGCAAGAAGGGAATTGTTTTGTTCGTGTTGCACTTTATTTTCCGTGGCTAACTGAATGAATAGATGAATAATCATATCGAAACCAATATACGTTTCAGTATGTTAATAATGTCTCCAACAAGGCTTGGGCACTTAATTATTCATTCATCAGCCTTAAATTAACGTCTAACACCAGGCTGCCTAATTAAACATTCTCTTCATCCAACAATTAGTCTGTTTGCCTTGGAATGCCTCACATTACCACACTCTAATCTCCATTATAATGTTGTTGCGTCTAGTTTCTATTATCGAAACAGACTTTGTATCTAAAAATGTCCAAATGCACACTAGTGTGTCTTTTTCTGTCCCCCTCGCAATCACTACGGTCTCGAATCCACCCCGGAATATATAGGGGTTTAAATTTCATCCACATACCATCAAATCTATCCAGTAGATTGGTTATATATTCTCCTATCCACCCTCTTCATCTGGTACGCTCCATTCTCAGACCTAGCCCGGCTTAAGCATACGATGACCATATCTATCATCACTTCTATCTATTGCATGAAGTCTGTCTCGTCAGGGGGACTGTCCTCTTTCATATACCATTCGTCCCTTCTATCCCTTCTGCCTGTCTTTCCAACACAAATGCGATTCCTCTCTCTCTCTCTCTCTCTCTCTCTCTCTCTCTCTCTCTCTCTCTCTCATTCCACCGCAAAAACGTCCACCCATCCACTCCATCCGTTCCACCCACCGAGCGATATATTGGTTTCCTATCCCTTTCTCCGTTCACTAACTCTCCTTATCCCCTTCACTCTATCCACATCATCCCCAGTCCCTCCTAACCCTAGACCCCGGCCCACACCACCGCCGCCGTCCCCAACACTCTATCCTCCCCCGCTGAATTACCCGAGCGGGTATTGAATTCTGAACGGATCGCTACAGACACCAGGGAGACGACCGGCCGGCTGGCTCACTGGCTGGGGCTCTCTGTCTGTCTGGTTGGGAGGCTGGTTGGCTGTGGGTCTATTTGTCTGTCTGTGGGTCTCTCTGTCTGTTTGTCTGGCTGTGGGTCTGTATCTGTCTGGCTGGCTAGGGGTCTATCTGTGCGTGTCTGACTGTTTGTGAAACTGTTTATCTGTACAGTACGGAGAGGGAATTCTACGCTTGTGTTTAAACTTCTCATTACTACGATCATACAGTTTCTGTATGCCGTCTGCTCGTTTCATTCACCCATTACTGTCATACCATAAACGCACTTCTTTTTCACCTTTTCTAACACGTTTCCTGTCTAGGTTCTAGCTACGGTCTTTGCTTGCTCAGTTTTCGTATCTTTTGAAGAACCCTTCGTTGTCAACATCACCAGACTAACTTAAAAACTTTGAAGGTCATGATCAAGTCACCCCTTGCTCATCTCTCACCTATGATGGACAAGTTCATGGCTTATATAAACCTTGAATGTAATAACTTCATTCCGATACTAGATCTGCCTTCCTTTAGACACTAATAGTTAATTGTGCTTCCTTAAGGACACTGACCAATCATCAGAAGCATATTGAAGCTTTGGCTCAACAAATTCGGCGAATAATTCGAGGAACATTTCCATTTCGATGCACTGAAAGTAATACTGATATTTGCCAGCAGCCTGTTGGTCTTCCAGACTGTTCTTTTATGGTGGAACTGTGGTGGCGAAGTTTGGTACAATGTCGACTCCAAAGTCACTTTCATACACGGATTCCTGAAGCTTACTTCCTGTTAGATCATAGTAGCATAGAGGCCTTCATTCAATGCGTCCCAACTTCGTTACACTACATTTGTATGGATTGAATTCCATGAACCAAGTATACACAAAGTCTAAAGTTTGCTTTAGTCCCTTTGTAAGCTGATGCAGTCCTCACGATCCTTTAGATCACCCAGGAACTTAGAAACACCAGGGAATATATTCGTAAGAGACTCCAATACTTCTGGCAAGTCACTTCCACGAAGAGCGATGGTCCCAGGACCTGATCCCTGTGGCACACCAAGGCTAACCTCAACCCATTTGAAAAAGGCTCCCTTGACATGCAGCCTGTGTTCCCTTGCATTGAACTAAACTTTCTATCCATTGAAGGACACCTCCCCACATTTTTGACAGAAGGTCCAGCTTTTTCGGCGCAATCTCCAATGTTTCAGTGTCAAATGTTTCTTGGCAATACGGGAACACACACACACACTCCCGCCACCCCTCCGTTTTGTCTGAAACAGAGCAGATCTTCTTCCAGAAACACAAAAGAGATTTGCTACTCGCTTCATAGTTTTTCCCAAAAATCCGTGTTGTCCCTCGGGTAATTTCCCCTACGCAGTAATTATCTATTTGCTTTCTGATTAACTTTCCTTATTTTTGGGGGGCGGACCACACTCGTCAGAGAGAGAGTGTGTGCGTGTCAACTATTCAAAACCTCTCCTATACCGGAAAGCCTACCAGTTGCTGAAGAGTAATACAACTTACGACAATATCACCGATTACCAGTCCCACTATGCAAGTGATAATAAGTTTTCCTGTTACATAACACAAGGAAAATATTTCGTGTAGACCTGGAAAAAAGAAAAAGAAAAAAATCACCAGGAATCTATCGCAAAAGAACTTGGAGGCAGATCGAGTGAACGCAGCCTGTATCAGACCAGTGGACGGATGAACCCCCTCTACTCCGCTAAGAGCATTTGCAAGTTAGGGTGAATATATTGCCAGGACACATACAGGGAAATCTAGCCAAAATATGACACACTCTTAGTCTTTTTAAACACTATAGAAGTCTAGTTTCTTCTCTTGAGTTTTCAAGTAGAGATAATTTTTCAGTAAATCACGAATATATATATATATATATATATATATATACATGTGATCTCTCGCACTCTCTCGTCAATGAATCCTCTGGGAATAGATGATTCCACCGTTGGTACATATCATTTTGTCACAGTCATACGAGAGAGAGATCCACTGAAAACAATTTGCATAGCAATCCTTCAGGCGAGTGTTTCTAAGTCTGTTTGATGCAGTCCCTGTTATCATGCAACAATTCGCCAAAGGGACACATTAATGCGCATCTTTACGTAAAAAAATATATTTCAAAAGTCTTCACCAGAACAAGATCAACTAGAGGCTGTGAGGTTTGGCTTGAAGTCTGCTTTACCTTACACAAGAATCTCCTTCCTCAAACTTCAGTTATTCTCATATATATATATATATATATATATATATATATATATATATATATATATATATATATATATATATATATATATAAAACTGTTTTGCATTGTCGTTTATACATGTGTATTTGGCAATCAATACGCCTGATTTAGTATTAATACGATGCCGTATAGCTTCCACGCATTATTTCTTAAAGAGAATCATAAATAATACTTTCTTCCTCTGTCCCTTTATAGCAAACAAATCTAATAAAGCAACAGAATACATACGAACAACACAGGTAAGATACACGACACGGGCGGCTGAGAGAGCAAAACTGAAACTGTTCGTAAATTCATGAAATTTTAACATACACAAACGCTGCACAATATATATATATATATATATATATATATATATATATATATATATATATATATATATATATATATATATAGTAACATCTGACAGACAGACAGACTATCTCCCATACAATAGTCACTTATGGTTTCTGACAGACATTTTATAAAAATCTTTTTTTTCAACGAAAAACAACTAGGTGCAAATTGAAGAGGAGTCACGAAGGGTAGGGATGATAAACTCCGAAACTGACTGATGAAGAACAATAGCCAATGAAACAATGAAACTACGAAGGAAACGAAGCGGAAGGCAGGAAGCGATGGTAAGCGTCAGAGGGAGAGGGAAAGTACGGGAGACAAAGATGAGAGGAGAGAAGGAGAGGGGAGAAGTGTGGACAAAAGTGTGCGACAGGGAGGGGAATGTGTGTGTGTGTGTGCGCGCGTGTGTGTAGGTGGAGCCAGCGGGTGAAGCTGTAACAAGAGATCTAATTAGACCAGAACCGAAAAAGGCAGTGGGTCAAGGGAGTGCCAAAGGGCAGGATTTTTTTTTTTTTCGTTTTATCTTTCCTGCTGGAGTGAAATGGAAGCCATCTTCCTCTACATCAATATACACAAGCGTGAGGAGGTTGTGGGTTTTCTGTTGGTCCTCAGAACACAATGGAAACCTCCACAGTTTACATATTTAGTAATAATTTACATATTTAGTCGAGCGTAATTATTCGATTTCCTTTTTCACAGCCCAACTGACTTGTTTCCCTATTGGCCGCGACGTATGCACGCGATACAGAAGTACTCTAGTAGTTTAGCCATAAGAAATAATGCTGACTTATACGATTCATCAATTCAATACATTGAACAAAGGTACTGAAGCATTATTTTCCCACCGCATATGGAGATAATATTTTCTATGTTTTTGCTGTCAAGTTTTACATTCTGTTTCCTTCTTCCGATATTTCACAATTTTTCAGACTGAAGGAGTTCCTAAATTTTTGGACTCATTAAATATGAAACTTGAGAGGCAGGGTACCTTTTAGTCCAGGACGAAAAGACTTTACTATTTCTTCTTGCTTTACGTCCAATATTTTGGTCATACGAAGATGCAATGATACATTTATTGTGGTAAACTGTCAATGATCCGAACCTTATTTCCTTCTGTTATGAGGTCCTCTAGTCATGGTCAGGTGGTCTCACGTAAAGGTTAGAGAGAGAAAAAAAAAAAAAGAGTAAAAGATAATCTGGGGGGCTTTGGAGGGACTGAATAACCTGCCTCTGAACAAGACTCAGATCGTTGCTCATTTAGGGAAGGGAGGAGATAGTAACGTGTGTCGTAAAATGGAGAGAATGGGACAAATCACAACTTCCCATCAATCTTCTCAACGCAAAACGAATGGAAGGAGACATATTGCCATTCGTTAGGAAACGTCTAGTTTTCTCATTTCGAATTCCCGTACTAAATATAATGAAGGATTGGTTCCAGAATGGCCCGGAAGAGTGCTTTCAACTAGCGACCTCTTTTTTTCCCCCCACTGGTTTACCTGGCGTGCTTTCAAAAGCATTCAAGAGCTCTTAACAGTCAACAACTTTTTATATCCCAACCGAGTTTTCAATTAACATTTTTTTCCTTCCCCCTCTAAATTAATTTAAAGGTTCACAATTAAACCAACAACTAAAAGCTTCGGAATTAGTTAAATCTGTAATGCGTGTTGTGGCGATGTATTTTTCCCTTACATATTCCCATTAAAACCCTTTAGTTCTGCGGGGCGACCTTGGACATCTGCTGTCATGGCTCTTGAGCACGATGATACGACCCTTGGGCATGATTAGTACGACCTCATGGTATAATGACCTGGCCTTTGACTTAACCCACTGAGGGTCAAGCCATAATATCCAAAATTCGTACTTTTGTGCTCAAGGATCGCACCGTCGTGCTAAAGGTATCGCATCGTCGTGCTCAAGGATCGCACCGCAAGGTTCGTACCGTCGTGTTCAAGGGTTAGCCTTCCATGCTGATGAGGGTCACCTGCCTCAGATGTTACACACATACACCGGCTCGCGGACCATGAATAATATTAACTGGTTTTAATTGCTTTCGTTGAGCAACAAGCCTTATATAGAGGTGTCCTGTTTCCGATCAGCATTGGAGAGGGCTATTTGTGAACTCGATTATGGGTCTCTTTCTCTATGAATATCATTGACTGATGGCCACAAAGAGAAGGTTAAAGTGTATTTTAAAACGATGAATCTACGTTTCCTGTCTGCCACTGATACGTTCCTCCTGGTTACGCTGCGGGTGGAACGTTACCTTGGCCGAGGTTGCATCATCGTCAGTGGACGAAAAGGAGCATTCAGTCATATCAAAGTACTTCTCGCTCCACAAGGGATCCAGCAATGCAGCCTTGAAGTGACTGAGGCCTTATGAAAGCAGTTTTGGTAGTGTAGAATCAAGAATACAGTTTCTTCTTTTATTAAATGATCTGCTTAAACCTACGATTAGTATTCTTTTTTTTTCTCCCACAAATAACCTACAGCAAAGAACATGGCTTGTTTGTACATATAATTGATGTCGATTGAATTTTTTTTCCGTTCACAATATCAACGGGATTCTTAGAGTCTCTTTATAACAAAAGGCTTGTTTGTTCCTGAAACTTTTAAAAAAAAAAACGAAGAGTTTTCTTACATCAAACAGTAGATGGTTTACATGTTCCTATGACTAAAAACAAGCAATTTCCCTTGCGACATAATTGACAGAAATGTCCTAGTTCGTAACAAACTAACGAGGCCTTTGTATCCAAAATCCAATAGCTTGGTCGTGTCCAAAACTAACCTCAAGTCTACCGTTTGTGGTAATATGGCAGGGCTTTGTTTGCTGCCATCAACTACTATACTCACGACCAAAATCAACCGCCTTTATTTTTAGCCAAACACTAAAAACTTTACGTTCAAATTGCATATATAGAAATGAACTCCGCTAGGCACAAACCACACATGCTATGTTAGCACCTAACGCATGAGGCATATGCCCTTTCCGTGTCAAGGAGAAGCCACTCACTCAAAACAAGCAACAAGCACCCCACCATTAAAAACAAGCAAATAGTACCCAGCCCCCTCAACACAGGCAAATACTACTCAACCAACCAGCAAAAGTAACAAGCTCCCACCCACTCAACACAAGCTACACGTACCCATCCATCCAACATAAGGATAGAGTCCCTACCAACTAAATATAAGCAACAAGTACTCACCCACTCAACACAAGCACCAACATCCCACCCACTCAACACAAGCAACAAGCGCCTATCCACATAACGAAAGGAACAAGTACCCACACATTCAACACAAGCAGGAACCTCGAACCCATCACACACAAATAACAAGAACCCAACCTTTTACAAAGCAACAGGAGAATTGTATCTTATATTGCCATCTATAGAAGCAGTTTATTTTTTTAAAGGTAAGGCTGATGATAATGTATGAACTGTGTACCTTTTCCCTTCTCGATGATTTTTTTTTTAGCATTTCCCCTCGTATCTTTGCCCAATTCATATCCACTGGGATATCTGTTCTATTACTTCACAATTTTAAATTTTGTCTCCTTCCATATCCCTTTATCACTTTCTACTTTTCACTTCCCATGAGATAAGGGCTTTATTATCCGTTATTGTTATTTCTGTTTTCATTACTTCTTTTTTGTTTTCATCTCATTTACTTGCTCAAATTCTTTATACCCAAGACGTATAGGTCTCTTTATACCCTTTCCATAATCTCCAAGATATTTCATGATCATCTCTACCTCTCCTTCTTTAGTACCTTTCACTGTCACTTCTTTTAGCCACTGCTTCAATCTCTCTCTCTCTCATTCCAGTTTCATTCTTCTCCCTTCCTCGTCTTTCTCCTCCTTCCCAAACAATATCTCTTCTTTCCCATTATTCTCTTTCCCTCACCCTCGTTGCCTGTCTCCAACATCTTCCTTCCCTCCGTTCGAAACCCCTAGTCTCCTTCACTCTCCATCACTTTCATACGTACTCACTTCTCCTAGTCTTCTTTTTCATTCCCTTCACATTTAAGCCCCTTCAAACCATTTCCCCTTAATCTCTTTTGGAAACACAGGCTGCTGCTACTACTACTACTGTCCTCCAGCTGTAGACTTCGCCACAGACCATCAGGTATTCTGTTACTTGCCTTTCCCATGTACTTCCACGTACTACGCCCAACAGCAGAAAGCTTCGCCAAAAGCCATCAGGTCTCCCGTTATCCGACTTTCCCATGTACTCCCCTCCACCCACCCTCCCCTGCAGAAAGCTTGGTCGCCATAGACCATCAGGTCTCCCGTTATCTAGCTGTTCCCATGTACTTTCCTCATCCCCCCATTCCGTCACCCCATTCGCCTCCCATTCTCCCATACCCTAATCCTCCCCCAACCCCATTTCCCCCCCCTCCCCCCATTCTCCCGTCACCAACACCATACGCGGAACGGTCGACTCAGAATGGATTTCCAATACTATAGTTCATAGGCTCTAGTAATTCCATTGTATTCTCTCTCTCCCCAAAACCAGTATATTCTGACACAGGAGAGAAACATCTAGAGGCTATAAATGATATTTTTTCCTAATGGACTTTTTCGTTTCCAATACTTCCAGAAAAAAAATCGAAATTGGGTTTACCTTCACAAGAATAAATAGATCTTTTCACACCAAATCAGTTTTAACGTTTTAGGAAATAGAGGTATATCTATTCCGTAATTTAATTATCTATTTATCCCTTTAGACGATTAAAAATAATAGCTAAAGATGATTCAAAATTCGAATTCAAAACTCCCTAGATGCATTATTTACCGTTTTTTGTTATATCATACCAATGCATGTTATACATATTTTACTTTTCTTGGAGTTGTAATGAAGTACCGAAATAATGCGATAAAGTTAATCGCTTTTATTATGAGAGAGATGTATAAAGCATTGTTTCCCCAACTGATAAACATAAATTAGAGGGACTGACCCACCCTTAAATATTTTCAGATCTCTCTGTATATCTCTGTCTATCACTCCCATCACTACCAATTTATCGATCCTTCTGTCAATATATCTATCTATCAATCTACCTATCTACGTAACCATCAAGCCATCTATCTAACAACCTATCGATCGATCCACCTATCTATCATTACCATTATCCATTAATTTTTCCAATTTTCACGCCTTTAGTAAAATCACACACACATTATCCAACGCCAAGTGTCTTAAGCAAGACAAAGACTTCCACACTTATATAAACTCTTTTTTTTTTTTCCTCTCACTTTACCACGAGATTGATTCACGCGAGCCTAACGTCCCGAATCGTAAAACTTCCATATATAAAATGTCTTTCCTTCCTCTGCTCCTGACGCTGCCTCACAAAAACAGGAGAGGCAAGCAGGCAAGTAGAAAATATATACATGGATCATCTCTCAGAAGGCCACAGCAAGTTTATCCTTCCCATTTTTTGATGTAATTTAGAGTTTAAAATTCTATTGATAACGTGAAAAGATAGCCTTGGACTTCATCAATATTTATCAACCCCCTTTTGTAAAGTAGTTTAGAGTTTTAAAAGTCCAATAATAATGTGAAAAAGAGAAGTCTTGAATGTCATCATTAATATATTTTTGACAGCATGGATGAAAATACAACAGTTCTTCTCAGAGATTCTTTTTCTAATAGTTTTTGTTCGTAATTGTACGAGTTTACATCAGCGTGTTCGTTTGTCTTGTTTGCGGCTCTGTTGTTGATTGGCTAAGCGACTGTTTATCTTTGTTTGAATCTTGTTTGTAAACACTGGCCATTGATGCCTTTGTGCGCCCAGCCTGTATAGACCATCAAACAAATCAGCGATTATCAATATATAATTGAAATAGATCAGGTGTTGCAAGCTCTGCTGTTTGATGATTATCCAAGCCATCGGCTGGCTAGATAGAATTATTTGGTGGATAAAACACAGTGAATTTGCACCGTCCTCTGTGTATTGATACTGTACATTGTACATCGCGTATCATACCGAATGTTTGGACGCATATCGACGAGGCTTTGTGGATAACAATGTTTCACTATTACCATAAACCTTGACAGATAGATAGGTTGACAGGCAGGGGTAATACACGATAGACAAAAGATGAGATGTGGGTAAATTACAAGGGAAATAATGGTAGACAGATGCTACTGGGGTATGATACAGGGGAAATATAACCGAGATGATGATGGGGTAGATTACAGAAAATATATAATGGTACACATATTTCAAAGTAAGATACAGGCACTTCATCTGCAACATAAGCGAAATACAAGTGAAATATAACAAACTTGTTTTGAATTATAAGCAACAAACAAGCTATGATAAAGGTCGAATGCAGAGAAAATGGAGAGTATACAAGGAAGCGTAGAAAGTGAAATACGGCGAGACACGTAATAACACATCAGATCTAAGCAAATACGAGCGAAAAATTACGTAAAATCATATGAAATACAGTGACCAATACGTAGAATAAAAGTGATTATATATAAGAAACTACTTAGCCACTTCATTAGCAAGGGAGACGCATGCAATACTTCTATGCTGCCGAAGGCTAATAAAATCTTGCGTAATGATAACATATTACAACAGTAATAACAACGATAACAAGCAATGACAACAATAACATTAATAATGCCTTGTTAGTAATCTGGTTTACATAACCACTTCGCGTCACTCTATAAACTCGAGGTTTTGACGATGGAGCATATCAGAGGGGGTCGATCGAACTGCAACGACCCGTCCCTCAAAGTAGGTCGGCCTACCATCCAATCCCACGACTCTCAAACTCCCCAGAAAATCTAGGGTGACCTGGATGGTTAGTCTGACCATCCAAATGACACGTACCTCCTGACCTCCCTGGAAGACCAGCTGGTTGGCTGGTCGTGTGTGTGTGTGTGTGTGTGACTGGCTGGTTGGTTGGTTGGCTCTAGAGACCTTCCAATATCACAACGGCGGTCGTCGGCCACTTATGCCCCTTCGATATTAAACTTCCCCTCCAGCAAAACTTGTCTGTCAGCCGATACGATATTGCTTTTGTCTCCCGGTGTTGCGACCGATGCTTCAAGCTCTCGTGTGGGGAGGGAAAATGTATATCATATATATATATATATATATATATATATATATACACACACACACACGCGCGCGTCTGCAGTGAGCACTCTCATAAGGCATCGCCGCTCCACTTCGTTACGATACGGGGGACAATAAACACTGGAGGAGGTGTGCGCGCGTGTGTGTGTGTGTGTAGCTGCTTGAACCACAGTGGCATAAGTTTGGGCAAGCCGAGTATTGGATAAATCTGTTAAGAGGAGGTGAGGGCCGAGTTTCTGCATGATATAAGAACTGCGAGTAAAATTGCAGACCAGAGTTATTGGGTCTGTGGAGGCCACTGGTTGACTCAAGTATACCAGGGTACCGCAGCACGTTACCTAAGTAACGTCTCTCTCTCTCTCTCTCTCTCTCTCTCTTGCTCTCCATTTCCCTCTACTCTCCTTTTCCCACTGCCTTTCCTACTTCTTTCTTCCTTCCCTCACTCCCTCCGTTCTGACTGTGGTTGCAGTGTAACTGCCACTGTTGTTGAAACTCCCGGATGAAGCAAATGGTGTGAGAGATGTTGTATATTGGGCAACCGGCACCATCCTCTCCCACCCCCAACCCCGAGGCACCAACCAGGCCACTAGTCCATTCCCACACACACTCTCCACACACACACACACACACACACACACACACACACACAATGTCCCTGGTTGTATAATCATTCATTACATTGTTACATACAAAGCTGTTTCCCTGTCTCTCTTTCACTTTATTTTCCTTCAGTCCGGATCTCTCCTTATTTCAGGTCAAAAATCTGTTCATGTGTCTATCTTTAAATTGATAGCGTGTTTCACTACCAGTGTAAGTAATCTATGTTAGATTTGCTGTGCATCTTCCTCATCTCTCAGTTTCATTGTCTGGATGCTTCTACATCAAGTTGTGCAAAGCGCATATGGATGAACTGATCTAATTTATTTCAGTTTTATCCTTTTGTTTCTTGCTACACACACACACACCTACTGTCTATTCTTATGTCTTCGTAAACAGCTTTTTCTTTCTTATACCTAATCCATCGTCACCCTCCATGCTACTAGTGTATCAATATCTATTTCATATTCATAATGTAAATTATCTAAATGGACCCCGATTATAGGAATTCAAAATGTTATCAATATTGTTATACAAAAATATATTACAAGTGTGTGTGTGTTACATTAACCATTACCATTTCTTAAATATACTCTTCTCGTAAATTGACCAACATTAACCATTACCATTTCTTAAACATACTCGTCTCGTAAATTGACCAGTCTCTTCCTAGCATAAGCGGCTGGTACGTCAGAAATTAGCTGCTCCCGTTCCTACAAAGATGTGAAAACAGCATCGCAAAAAGTAGCTTTAAAAAAAAAAAAAAAAAAAAACGAAAGAAAATGTTCTCTGAAAAGTTGTACGTTTCTCTTTTGGTGTTGGTTTCTGAATTACTGTCTCTTGAAGATATAAAGTGTCCGATGCTTTATTTATGGCAGAGATTATTAGTCCCTGATCTGGCTGGGCGATATAAATGGCTCTCCCCTCCTCAATCCCCTTCCACATTTCTCTTCCTCTCTCTCTCTCTCTCTCTCTCTCTCTCTCTCTCTCTCTCTCTCTCTCTCTCCGGCCGCCTGAGTATCGAGAGGGTAAGCCAACACTTCAGTGGTTGTCAAGTGTCACTCATTTGGTCAAAGGTAGTTATCTTTTCTTTATGCCTCGCCCACTGGAGGGGCAGGAGTCTTTCAGTCCATAAACATATAGTCTATCTTACACACAACCAACAACACGAATCTCGTAATCTCGTCGTAAGCAAGCAGGTAATCTCCATACATTATTATACCACTTAAAAGTATGGAAAAAAAATAGCAGCAATGGTAACGTTTATTGACGAGCTATCAACGATTCATTACTAATATGGGAAGTGGGTTATGCCTTCAAAGATCAGGTTGTACCGTCATGCTCAAGGATCGTACCATCGTACCCAAGGATCGTAACGACGTACTCAAGGGTCGTACCGCCATGCTTCGTACCACACAGTATGGTTCTTATTTACTACTTCAACTCTCACATGGGTTTGGGTTCCCATTACCGTCGATGTGGTAACTATAAGCAAACGTGCATTGCTGTGGGTACCAGCGTGGACTTGAGCGTTGCTAGGAAGGAGTACTCGTACTTGCAATAGTTACAAGATTCAATACCAGTGTGTTGCTGGGGATATACATGTTCGACACCAAAGTTGATGTGGATATCTACTCTCGATAACAGCGTTGATGTGGATACACACGCTCGGTAACAACCATTCCGTGGGTACTTCCCCTCCACAAGAACATTTCTAGGGATACCTACGCTCTATGCCAACGTTTCTTGGATACATATACTCGATACCAACGTTTCTAGGCTACATATAGTCGATACCAACGTTAACGTGGTAGAGGGTTGCCAATGTTGCAAAGGTTTTACTGGAAGTCAAGTCACGCGAAGATAAATCAATCGTTTCTGTAATTAAATTCCGTGTTGGGAGAGGAGGAATAGGAAGGGTGAAGAAGACAGAGGGAGGGAAGGAGAGGCATAAAGAGGGAGAGAAGGAGAGGGGCAGAGAGAGAAGGACGTGTAAAACGGGGGAATGAAGGAAAGTGAAGCAGGTAATCCACTCATTTCATGCATATTTTCACGATTTCAAACTAACTTCCCCCAAATTCTTATAATAGACTTATCGATGCCCTGACAATCGAACACCCCCTTGATCTATCCACTTAGCGAACATTCCATCCGTCTGGTAAATCATGCACTTGTATAGCAGTGCACACCTATCATCACTGAATTTATATAGCTATAGGTATCATAACCTCTATCATGTGGGGCAGTATCTTTTCATGTATTACTGTACCATTCTCATCAAGGATTGATCATTGCTCTGACAATCGAACAATCTCCATCTATTCAGCCATCAATTCACCCCGTGAATTATGTACTTTATTGTCCTTGCATCCACCTATATCACGGCTGAATTTGTAGAGTTACGTATCCAGGTGCTATAACCCCATGTCGTATAGGGCAGGACTTTATCGTGCAGCATTGTATCATCTTCTACAACTCAACGATTCAGAAACAAGTGACGCTCCCCTATCAACACATCCCTCAGAAACACTCGGCCCAGCAACTCCACAACATATCCCTTCCTTTTGCCTTCCTGCAGCTCCCTCACCTTAGCTCACCTTTACCTCATGACTTAAAGAGTAGAGACCCTCATACGACAGCTTTACTTTTAGTAACACTCTTGTACAAAATGATTTTCCCAAAGTTTCCCCGTCATATACGGTGCAACATTAATGGGGCTCGTGCAGCTTTGAGTCTGGGCTGCACGTTGGAGCAGAGTAAGGTAGGCTCCTTTGGGGGTGGAAAGGTTCTCATCAATGGTATACTCCTTTCCGTCCACTGACGATGATAAACAGACTCGTCAAAGATGACATCTCGTTTGCGATGTTACCACACCTAGGCGAAGACCAGAAAAACACCCATATTTTATATATATATATTTCTTTTCTTTCATACTATTCGCCATTTCCCGCGTTAGCGAGGTAGCGTTAAGAACAGAGGACTGGGCCTTTGAAGGAATATCCTCATATGGCCCCCTTCTCTGTTCCTTCTTATATCATACATACATTATATCATACATATAACAATCATAATGAAATACAGACTCAAAACGACTCCATAAGAAAATTAATCATCAGTTAAGTGCGATATGTATTATCCGACTATGTACATCATAAATACAATGTACATGTGTACGCATCTACAGAAGCACAGAGGACCCCTTATCCCGTGAACGGAGACAGCGAGAGAACACGTAGCAAACATGTTTTGACGCAGGCTTATAAGAATAATGCATTGGGACCAACAAGGAACTAATCGGCTTTGGAGGGAGCGGGGTGAGAGAGAGAGAGAGAGAGAGAGAGAGAGAGAGAGAGAGAGAGAGAGAGAGAGAGGTGGCTGGAAGGAAGGGGGGGGGGGGATTGGGATCTGGAACGGGCAGGAAGGCATCAGGGAAGAGTGGGAAAGTAAGCAACTCTGTTCCTCTCTCACGGGGAAGTATAGGAAGGATAGACATTAAAGATGGATGGACGGGAAGAGTGGTGAGAGTGTGCGTGTTTAACATACGTCGGTTCCTTTAACGTCAAATGTTGCGTTCCTATCAGGAGCGGGGAAAGTATGGACTCCAAAAAAAATTCTCAACTCGAGTGTACTTCTTTTCACCCATAGACGATGATGCACCCTCGCCAAAGGTAATCTTTCACTTGCAGTGTTACCACATGCATGCGCAGCCCAGTAACACATACAAACTAGCATTCATTTATACATTCACAAGTATGTATGGCTATGTGAATAATAGTATTCGTACCAGCATTCATCTATACCTATTCAACCATACCTGCGAGTTGTCAATGACAGTTATGCTTGACAAAATCTTAATTCAAAAGATTGCAAGAATTTCAGCACGAGAGAGAGAGAGAGAAAAAAAAAATGAAAATGTTTTCTAATCATGGGTACTGGAAATGAACACGGGACCAGGAAGCGGTTTGGGCGCGAACAAATGTTGACACTGTGGGGAAAGAAAAGCTTTACCGTGGGAGGAGGGCAGTATGCCTCTACTGTCCTCTTTTCCCACAATCAGTGCTTCAAGGCAAGAACCAGTCAGACATAAGATCACAAAGAACGAAGAGGCTGGTTCATTGGTTGGTTACTAAAGTTTTTGCATTGCCGGCTGCCAAGGATATAAAAGGGTCATCAACGCTATATTATGATGACCATCAGCCGGGGAAAAAAAAAACGAACATTAGGAAAATTCTAATTATCACACAAGCTCTTACTGCCTGTATGACCCTGCCAGAGAACATTGTCAGACGAGGGATTATGGTCATGCAGTTTCCCTTGATCGAAATACAAGTGACCATTTATAGGTTTAGATAAACCTGGTCGTCAGCAACGAAAGAAATGTTAGTTCGAGTATTCGGTAGACGAGGCCGAGTGATTACAGAGTTCCTAGAGTTCAATAGATACCGCTACACGAAACCACCATTCATTAACTCCTTGAGCACAAGGGTTCGATCCTTAAGCACGACGGTGTGACATTAGGGTACGTATGGCCTGGTCTCTTTAAGTAATGTATATTGACCAGGTCAAGGGTCAGGCTCAGTATTCACGGTGCGGATCCACTAGCCACCACAAAGTTCCCCTGGGGTTCCACAGATGGCGTTGAACAACCACCACGACCTCCTTCTAGCGTTCCATGAATGATGTGGACAGGCCACCACCAAGTCGCCTACAATCCCACAGATGGCTCCGACAGACCACCATTACATTCCCCGGCGTCCCACAGATGGCACTGGTTGAGAATCATTGTCACCCACTGTCCCACAGATGGCACTGTTCGACCACCATTAACTATCCTAATGACTCACAGATGGCGTTGAACAGCCAATGTCACGTCTCCCCGTCTCCACAGATGGGACTGATTGACAGCCATTAAGTCCCCCTTATTCCAACATATGACACGCTTATTTACGCCTTCAATGCTCGCGAGATAGCATAAAGATACTACTGTTACTCCAGTAGTCAAGAGATAGTAGCCAACGAGACACTCAGAGACCCAGATACGATAAAGAACTACTACTTGACGTAACCAAAGAGGAATTTCCATAATCATAATTAGCAACGGATGGCTTTAACAACGACAGACTTTCTCTTCTACTGCAGAAACTGAAGATCACACCACACTCTTAAGTATATTCACTTTAGCTGATGGATGAATGGGTAATGCAAAAAAGTATCCCAAAAATGGAAGAGAGGAAAGAAAAAGGAGAAATATACAAGAATCAATCCAAATCATGTGTTGGAGGTTCTTGAAAACTTTATTTTACAAGAATTTCATCCTCTACATACAACACCCAGAAGATGAAACGCATCTAGCCCTTTTCCCTTATATATATATATACACACGCATATATACACACACTGAAGTAAATCACATACACACGTGAGGCACTGATATAGATAAACTCTCTGGAAAAATAAACATAGAAGTACCAAGCTTTCCACAGTATTTCAAGCCATTTTGAAAATGTCTTGAACTACTGTCGAAAGGTTGAAGCTCGAGTGTTCATTTTTCCAGCGAGTTATCATATAATATATATATATATATATATATATATATATATATATATATATATATATATATATACACACACACACACACAAAAGGAATTTTATTTCCATCACCTTTCTTGCGAATGTTCCCAGAGGTAAAGTTTTGCTCGTTGGATGTCTTACCAGCTGACTCAGAAGTTTACGTATTTGTTTTAATTTTCTTGGAGGATTTTGGCGATTCGCAGCTTCAGCTGGACTCCATTTAATTTCAGCCCCTCCCCCCCAAAGTCTCCCACTCCCAGCACGTTTGTCGACAGTAAATGAAATAAAAAAAATTACAGAAGTTGCAATCACCACTGCACTTGGGAAGTCTTCATTCTAAATTACCTGTACCTAAAGAATATTATGTATGGGGGGACTGTCAAAGGAGATGGAAAAGAGAATATGGGAGTCTCTCTTGCGACAAATATGGAACAGTTTCTGGATGTCGAGGATAATTATTAGTATAAACAGTTCATATGGAACTGTTTCTGGATGTCGAGGATAATTATCATTATAAACAGTTCCGAGTGTGCAGACGATGTGTGATGATGTCATCAGTATAAAAATCACTATATAATGCTCTGTCGTAAGCGGCCACAATTAAGGACGAGATGAAGTTAACAGACGCCATTGTAAGCAACAAAGCCGCCTTGCCCTTTTTCTTTACAATATCAGTAGAAGAATACACGCACTCAGTAGCCATGATACGGCCTTATCTTTAACTCTTTGACCTCGATAGGACGATCCTTGACCAAGGCCTTGGGTTCAGTAATGACCCAGCATTTGTCCTGACAAGTCCGAAACCATCGTGTTCAATGATCGTATGGTCAAACTCAGGAATGTTCCTATCATTTTTTCACAAGGTCGTACCATCATGCTCAAGGGTCCCACCATCGTACTCGGTTAACATTTTCTAGTTTTAATGTCCACGAACCATCTCAAGTTTTCGAAGCCTAACGGAAAAAAAAAAGGAGGGGGGGGAGGAAGACGAAACGAAAAAATTTGGACAAATTTCTTTCCTACTTACTTCGTTTCCCCAAACTCATTCCAAAGCAAGGAGAGGAAGGCTCCGCCACGAGTGCGCATGCGCGCACCTTGTAACACTGTTTGCCCATTACGAAAATCATATTAAGAGGGAAATCCAATGATCGATTCGCAAGAACCAGACAGACTTCTTTAAGGCATTTCGCCTTCAACGAGACTAAGGTCCTGCTCTTTTAAGACTTTACTCAAGACGATCTTAAGGTGAATTTTCAGGCTTTCAAAAATTTTCGTTTCTCGGGTTCCTCAAGTCTTCTCTAAATCTCTAAGACTTTCCCGAACTCATCAACGCATTTCTAGACTTTTGTTAAATCTTCTATGAATTGTCAAGGCTCTCAAAAATTCGATGCATTTCCAGAATTCCTGAAGTCTGCCATGCATTCCTAGACTTGCTCACTTTTTTCATACATTCCCAAGCCCCAAATCTTCCGTGCATACCTCAACTTAAGATTTGCATACATTTTAGACCTTCAAGTCTTTCTTACATTTCTAGACTTCACCAAGTGTTCCATTGTCTCCTACAAAATCCATCGTCCTTGCTTTAATGGTAACAGTAACTCATGAGTGGAGAGAGAAATACGATATTCGTTAATACTCAAAATTTCCTCTTGTGCTTTTTCCGTTCTCTCATAAATCAATTACATTAAAGAAAAAAAAAAAAGGAAAACGATCAGGGGAAACCCGTCTACATATATCACTTAAGGATAATACCCCAGGTTAGAGCTTACATCAGTATCCCGGATCCAACTATTCCTATCATAAATTCTCCTCAAGACAAATCACACAAGAGGAGAATTTCCCGCCAGAATTTTTGTATTTTCCTCACGTGACAAGCATTTCCAATTACATTCGTTGGAGGGAGGGGGGAGGGGCTGGGAAGAGGGTACGACTGGACTGGACGGCAATTCCATCCACCCCTCCTCCCCCAAGCCAGACATCTGTCTTCGTCCCAGCAGGTTGTTCCACTAACGCAAGGGGGTTCTGTGGATTGCATTAGCTGCCAACTTAATAAAGCCTTCATAAAAATCTGTGGGCAAGAAATTTCAAGCGACGTGCTTTCGGTAACTTGCAGAGTTGTGCACGTCATATTTTTTCTTTTAGTCTTCATTGCCTGCGAGGTTTTGTTTCTGCTGTTTGTCTCTGTTTATGTGGCTTGTTTGTCCAAGTTTGTGGCTGGTTACTGGTGCATCTTGTTCTGGATATACATGTATTGTTCTGTTTGTCTAAAGATTTGGGAAGTACGTTTCATAATGCTTTCTTTTTCTCTCTCTGCTTCTCCTCCACATCTGTTCCTTTTTTATCACCTATATTCTTGTCCGTGTGTCTGTATGCTTGTTTATCAGTCTGTTCATTTGTATGTGCGTCTTCCAGTCTCTGTGTCTGTCTGTCTGTCTGTCTGTCTCTCTCTCTCTCTCTCTCTCTCTCTCTCTCTCTCTCTCTCTCTCTCTCTCTTTCTCTCTAAGCCTTTGCAGTAATCATCATATGCGTAATTAACTCTGCACAGCTGCAGTCTACAAAAAGAAAAAGCTATAACAACATGGCAAAAAAAGGGGGTGGAAAAAAGGGGCAACGATCGCATTATGTCGGATTCAAAAGTGTCTTGTGCTTTTTTTTAATGAAACTCATTTTTGTTATGAAACATAAATACTGAAACGATTAATGCCGAAACTTTTACTCTCTCCCCTTTTTTGTTATTCTATCACACACGATTGAGAGGAGTTCAAATGAATAAGTGATGGAACATTTACAGAGATTTTTTGGTGTGAAAGTCGATTTTGGAAAAGCCATGATTTTTTTTTTTTTTTACATTTATGCAAAACTATGGCCAACAGAATCAACCGGATTATAGAACAGAAACTATTCGCTTAGAAAAAGAGACGATTGATAAATCATACAGATAAGACTTACCTATGATACCCTCTCAAAAAAAAGAAAACAGTCATAGGATTGGAAAACACAAAAAGAGGCATTTACAGGCTGCCCAGGGTCGGGCCCGCATAGGTTCCAATCCTGGTAGAGAGAGTATGACCTAGCTGTATATCATCCCGTAAGGGTTAAACGATTAACTGGGTACCTGGCTTAAGGTAAGGGATTTATATATATATATATATATATATATATATATATATATATATATATATATATATATATAAGTTGGCCTTGACATTCAGTCGCTCATGCCGTCTCAACTAGCAAAATAAGGACCACAAGGACCCTAAATCATCGGCTATCTACAACCACTAACCTACAACCCTAGAAACTACCCAGATACATACTTTCAAGTAAGAGACCACACTTATCAAAGTCCAACTAGTCATAACAACGGCGATAACTCCCAACTTACTCAAGCCCTAATGAAAACGTCCATTACATAATTATTCTCAATTAGCGTCAGACAACATAAGAACAAAGAACAAGAGCATACCCTCGCCCCAAACGCAAAGGCGTTTCATCACATGCTCGAGTATTTCGTAACATCGTTTCGGCGCTTTTAGAATCTACACGAGTAACTACGTATATAGAAATCTTAGTTCCATCCAGATATGGAAATTTTGCTTTTCACTCTTTTGGTCAACCCAGGTGCACAGATGGAGAGGGAGACATGGCAACAGATACAAACACTTAATTCATCCATTCCTCCAGAGGGATGGAGATATCTGGTAATAACTAGTGCCATCTGCCAACATGCGAAACAAGGTGGGTATCGGAATAACTTGAGTATGAGCGATTCGCTTTCAAGTGTGTGATCGATAGGCATTACGAACCGAGGGAGGTGGTATTCGAAACTGCAAGACTCGCTTGCAATTGGAAGACCTAATCGATATCGGGAGGTCTGATAGGAAGACCTGATCAGACTCGGAAGATCTGGTCTGGAAACGGGAGATCAGATCGGATTAGGACAGTCCTATCGGGATCGGAAGATCCCATCAGAATGAACAGATTTCACTAGAATCCGAATATAAGATCCGAGTGGAATCGCAGGATCCAAACGGAAGCAGAGATATTTGGTAAGAACAGGAAGATCCCCATACACTCGTAAGATCGCCTGGTACACTTAAGAGTGCATTCAAGAAGATACAGGCACCAATAAAGGGGTTATTAATGGAGCTATATGACCGATAATGGATTTAATTAAATACAGACATATCTCACCCTCCCAGAAAACGATTAATGATAATCACCTTTCATTAATATTATCGATGGTATATTCCTGCAGAAACTCACAAGAACTCACAGAAAAAAAAAACAATCTTCCAACAATTACTAAAGAAATCCAATTTCTTGAGAATCTCAGCTGACACGAAACCCAAAAAGATAATGCAAAGAAAAAAAATATTACCCTCCATGTACGAGATTTACAATCAAGTTATTTACTAATGAGATCTCGCAAGGAATAAAACGCTCATGAAATGACGTAAATTTCACCTTTAAGGTAACTAACTACCACTCTGTGTAATTTGCTAGTTCACAAGCCAGTAAAACATCTTAAAGGCGTCATTCCATACAAATTCCTCTAAACTCTGGTCGTGAGGAGCGACCATTTATTAAAGGGATGCTACTGTGGGAGAGAGGTAGGGGCAAGAAAATCCCAAGCCTCAGGTTTTTATGGGTCATCTAGCGGTTCCAGAAAGGTTAAATATAGGCTTTAATGGATATAGTGTTGAGGGTGGGTGGAGGTGGGATGGGTTGAGGGATTGGGAGGGAAGGGGGATGTATAGATGGAAGGAAGGAGACTGGCGGTGTGGAAGTGATGGAGAGTGGAGGCGAGGATACAAGAAAGGTAATGGGTGGTGGAGAGTGGAGGAGATGGATGGCGGAGAGACTACGGATGACGGAGAGGGTGATGGGGAAAGCCCCTGGAGTAGGAAGTAACGAGCATTAAGGAGTTTCTGGGAGTGTGTCGCTTCAGCGCAGAGAGGCGGATAGGAAAAGCGGAGGAATAAACTAATGGAGAGAGAGAGAGAGAGAGAGAGAGAGAGAGGAGACAAGTTACGGCGGAAGGATTAGCTATTGGGGATACAAAAGGGGGTGAGACAGACAACAAACGAAGGGAGAATGAACCGCTGCAGAGAGAGAGAGAGAGAGAGAGAGAGAGAGAGAGAGAGAGAGAGAGAGCAGATGTAGGCTCTTGTTCATGGCTCGTAAAGCCAGGCGAGCTACCGACCTCATCTATATGCCAGGCTGGCAAACAGAACCCCAGCAACGCGTATTCCACTGCCAAGCCCAACCAACCTGCCTTTGACGTCATGTGAATCATTTACATACGCCAAATTGTATCTAGAATGCTAATAATGTTCTGCTACATATGTATAACAGAAGAGACACATTCGCTACGAATCTCTTTTTCTTTGTGAATAGTCAAACAGTTTTTTTTTTTTTTTTGAGGACATGCATGAAAATAAGGACTTGTTGAAAACTAGCTAGATGCGAGTTATCTGGGAATGTGGAGGCATGCAGACCTCCTTTGCGGAATGTGTGGAGGTGCACGGGAGGTAGGGTGTGGGTCGTTGACAGGGTGCAGTGTGTAGGTTTGAGGCTGTATTGCAGTATGCTGAAGGGTGAGAGTACACGACTTTTAGGATGAGAATTCACGAGGTGAAAGAGTTCGAGTGTTGTAGGTAATGAGTGTATAAATACAGATCTGTAATCACCTATTTGTACCGTACGTGAAGGTAGTTTTACACTTTACAAATCTTTAAACTTCCGTATGTCGAGCGCGCGTGTGTGTGTGTGTGTGTGTGTGTGAAGGAAGAGGTCCTAACAGGAAGGATAACTCGACAGATTGGCACTGTGGAGCCATCAGGATTTGTGATTGAGATCCTGTGTGTGATCCCTCGGATTCCTAGAGAGCCGACTGGAATTTGTCTCGTGATAAGGAATGACAGGCACAGAGAGGTCTTGTTATGCGAGTCAATGACACACGAACAAGTGACACGGCAATCGACAGGCATTAGCGTCATGGAAATGGAAGTTTTGAGGCCACCAATACTGACTCATGTTGCTGTAAGGGGAACAAGTGATATATATATATATATATATATATATATATATATATATATATATATATATATATATATATATATATATATATATATATATATATAATATTCATATATATATATATATATATATATATATATAATATTCATATATATATATATATATATATATATATATATATATATATATATATATATAATATTCACATATATATATATATATATATATATATATATATATATAATATTCATATATATATATATATATATATATATATATATATATATAATATTCATATATATATATATATATATATATATATATATATATATATATATAATATTCTTAGTTTCTTTTCTTTGGCTGTGAAGCTTTCGTTAGTCAAACACTCATCCTTTCTCAATATTGTCCTTCTGTATCTTTTTAACATTCTCTTTTTCCCTTTCCTTTATCGCCTTCCACATTTTCTTTTCCATTTCCTCTGTCGTATCATTGTTTCCTCACGCACTTTCTTTTTTTCCGAATTTTCCTTTCTTCCAAATTCGACGTTCTCTCTCTCTCTCTCTCTCTCTCTCTCTCTCTCTCTCTCTCTCGTATTCACAGAGGTAACTTTATTTTCTCTCGTTTCACACATTCTTACTCCTTGCAGAAATATATGAGCAATGCTTCACGCATCTGATACAGTCTGGAGGGACTTGGAAAAATGATCATTCATCAGGCGTTTTCAGCACCGCTGCTTGGGGATCCTGACGACTAGAGATCGGTAGCTTAAGTGTTTGGGGAAATTCTATTACACCATCTTCCCTCGGAGGTAAAAGGAGGATCAACAACTACAAGCTTACAAGGTCTTAAAATTCTTCCAGTCTTGTAAAAAATACAAGTACGATGTCCTATAAATGAAAAAATGGCTTAGATTACCTTCCATATGTTCACTGCTGTAAAATCCAAACAGATTTAGTAATAAAAAACAAACTGAAAGCACTTTCGCCAGTGTTGACAGAAGAGGAACACAACTTGGGTCGAACAGCAGCAATATGCACTGTGGGATAGTGCAGTTTGAAATGCAGACATTCGCGCACCAGTGCATATGTCACGTCTCTTCTGTCTTGTAGATAAGAGATATCAGCAAATGTAGTTGTAAAGGAACAAAGAACCAATGACCATTTAACCCTTAAAACTAATGAAGTCTTATATAAATGAAAAAGAAAATGAATGTAGATAAATGAAATTACAGACATTTAGGCGTAATGAATCTAGTATGGCAACGATAGCAGTTTTAATTAGATAGGAACTAAAGTGCAAAGAAGAAATGTAGACAAAAGAAAATGACTTACGCAAGATCTATGTCGATTCCTTTCATGATGAGAATTCACATCGTTTTGATTTTCTTTCAAGGGATCGGACGATATACTAAAGACAATAAAGCAAGATCCATTTCGAGTACTTTATAAACCTCGGTTGAGAAAGTTTTGATAGAATTTTCTGTTTAGATTACAAGATACAAAGCAGATATCGATATACTTTATAGAGGGGATGGATGGAAAGGGGGGAAGAGAGAACCACTGTAAACGTAATATCAGAATATTCATGGCCGCCAGAGTTCCAGCACATAGGTTCGAATCCTAGTTGTGGCACTCAGTCCACAGTCAACCCAGTTGTTTATCCTCTCCTAGGGGCTGATCGTATCAGAGGAAAAATATCTTGAGAATAAAGAAGAGTAATACAAATATTCAGAAAATTAAGAACAAAGCGAGCGAAAGAAATCATGAACGGCTCCAGGAGAACAGAGAAGATATAAGAGAGATGGGTTAGTATGGAATATTCTGGGTAATGCGTGAACGCGAAGGAGACTACATGACACCGCTGGAACGTTCTGGGAAAGCTGGGAGAGGGAGAGGCGAGTGTGGTTGAGTGTTGGAGAAGGCTCGTGGAGAGATGGGGAGACATGTGTGAAAGGGGCTAGGAAAGCTGTTAAAAGGCTCTCCAAAGAGCATGGGAGGTGATTGTGGAAGACTGTAAAGACTAAAAAAGCTGGGAGAGGAAAGATGAATGTGGGAACGTTTGGAGAAAATGGGTAGGCTAGCTAACATGATGGTCCATGACGAGGTCATCCGCTGGAGGACAGTTACAGTAAAATTGCGTGGTGTGGAGTGTGTGGGGAGAGAGGGGCGAGGAGTTTACAGAAGTTGGGGAGGCTTTGGGGCTAAGACGACATGGAAGTGTAGGACACTGACGGAGTCAGGGGATTAGGCAACAGCTGTGACAAATGTGTTTGCGTGTAAGGAGGGCAGTAGGGGGATGGACTAGACAAGAACGGGGGAAGAAGAGTGGAGAAGAGGAATGGGACGTCCTAGAAGAGTGGGAGAGTGAGGGGAGGTGGTTCTGGAAGAGCGGAAACAAAAGTTAAAAAAAAAAGAGGATCACAGATGTTAACCAAGTTTCGTCAGCCATAAAAGCGAGTCACACACACACTAGTTTTGCATACTAATTAGTGGCCCCGGGTGGTACGACTGAGGAATGGGGCAAAGGGAGAGTGAAAGACAAGGGGGCACCAAAGGGAGGACGAGAATGAATGACAAAGGGAACACCAAAGGGAGAAAGAAAATGAAATACAAAGGGGGTACCAAAGGCGGGGGGGAAAGAAATACAAATGGGGTGCGAAGGGAAGGGAAAAGGGCATCTCTCAGAAGGATCCGAAGAGAGAAGAAAATTGTAAAGGTGAAAAGGAGGATGGAAGAAAAGGAGAGAAAATAAAGGAAACAAAGTAAAGGAAAAGGGGAGATAAGCGAGAGTAAAGAAAATAATGAACGGGCAAGTGTCGAGGGGAAAATAAGGATAACGTAGAAGTACGAAGAGGTAAGGGATAATGTGGAAAATTAGAATCTAAAAAATATTAAGGGACAAAAGAGGAAACACACAGGTTGAGTGTAGATGGCAAAAGGACCAGTATAAAATGATCATTTTTTGAATATTCATGATATCAATATATTTCACGAGCCATTACCTAAAGGTCAAGAAAGTTTGTATAGACATCTCAAAGACACACACACACATATATATATATATATATATATATATATATATATATATATATATATATATATATATATAATTCATTCCACAAAGCCATGACAATACTATGCTTGTGAAGTGGAGATGCTACGCTTAGCAACTCAACACTCAAGCCTTAATCGGCTAACATTTGAATTATTTACCAGTCAGACCAAAGTTGCTCATGTCAAAGCTTCCATTAATGCACACAACAAACATATTTGTTTTTCATACATCCCTAGGGAGCTCAGGGAGGCGTGTCGTCAGCAGTCATTAGCTGCCAGAGATATAGTTCGAGTAAGTAATTGCTCAATAGACGTATGTGGTGTTTGCACGTTACTCGCCTCTTAACTTTATGTGCTGTGTCCTTGATTCATTTTGACAAATTTTTATGTATACTTTTACTTCAGTTGTGACGTAAACCCCAAATGACTGGTTATATCTGTTACTACAGAGCTATACTTGTTTCATTTGATCTATTCAAATCAAAAGTTTTAATAGTTTTGACGAAATTCTATGTATTATGCTAATTACTTATGTTTCGTACTATTGTGTACGTCTTATGCTATTCTGTAATTTCACATATTTTATTAATGTTCAATCATTTTCCATCCATACAGCAGCATTTTACCAGCTCACAATATGCAAATAAATCGTCAGTGTCAGAGAGAAACTTTCGAAGATTACGATCTCGAAATGGAAGTCTACGAAAAACTCTGATGTATCAGAAACTAAGAAATATACCCAGGGCTGTAGCAGAATATATCTTTGTATCGTCCTATCTTCACTGATCACCCAACCATGAATCCTTGCCACATATTCATTTCAAAACCTGACATTTATGGCAACATATAGCACCTTTCCCAGCCACCATATAGGAATGTTCTTGGGGTATAGAGTATAGGGTTAATGCAAAGGGAGAAAGCAAAGGGAGAGGTGCCACATATGTAAAGAGGGATGTTGTGGGAATGTGTAAGAGGAAGGGAGCCCAGGCTGATGTGGGTGAAGAAAGAAAGGTAACAGGTTAATTATCCATTATCTTCATCCTTCAATGCCACGGGACAATTACCTGAACTAGATAAGTCTCTCCTTTCTTTAGCTTCATCACAAGATTCCCAGAGTGACTTGGACTCTTTGCTATAAATCATATCGTTGACCTCTCATAAACGATGACCATATCTTCGTTGTCTTCACGTCACGACGTACATTGAACACTTAGAACCACGTATTCCTAAACCTCCTAAACAAAACAGTTTGGTTTTCCCTTAACTCAAGAACTTTATGACTCCGATCTATTGCTCAGCCATGGCAACATAAGACACTTTAAGCGGCTTCCCTGTTTCTAGCCTCAACGTTGGGCTGTTCATTTATTTCTCCAATTGTCCTGACACTCCGCCTCGTTGTTTTATGGTAGACTTTTACAGCACCTAACTGCTTCTCTCTCAGCTCCCTCTACCTTGCTACTGGCCACGACCCCTCTCCATTTGCCTTCTCATTTTTCTTAGGCTGTAAACGAAGCTTTCACCCCTATTTCTCGACTTCGTCCATCAATATGTGTGTATATTATATATATATATATATATATATATATATATATATATATATATATATATATATATATATTCATATTATGTATGAACACACACAAGAGGTTTCCTTACTCTCAGACACACACACAGGTTTCCTTACTCTCATTCTATCATATACTTATTCTTTTGACGGTTGGTCCCTTGTCTCCCCAATCTATCCGTAGGTACTCATCAAACCAATTTAGAGTCTTCCTTTGTGTCTTCCCCCTTTGTCCTATTTCAACGGAGCTGCAGTGCAGTTCTTCGACCCTTGGCAACTTGAACCATGGCCTCACATATACACATCACTGAAGACCACATCCCTTACGTCTTCCTCACCTCTGTCCCTCTCCCTTTCAGTGTCTTCTACACTACACTATATACATATATTTCTGCAAGGAAACACATTCACTTTCGCTCATATGTCAATATGATGCAAGCGCTTGTAATCTCTTCATATTCTATACATTCTTTTCAATTCTTTTACGTGCTGGAGAATATAACACAAGTAAAAATGTTTTCACCTTATTACGAATGTCTATGTAGCCAAAGCATCTCTGCAACGAAGATAATATTTCTGTGGCCAAAATAACTTCTCAGGGGATAAAGTACATTCATGTGGCCAAAATAACGTCTCCATGGCCAAAATTTTCGACGCGGGATTCGAGACATCACGAAAATCAATAGCCACGGAAAATTGTTGCCAAAAAGGAAAGACATCTCGCTGTAATCTAAACTCTTTTTAAAATACACAAGAGCTTGGAGATCTGTAGAGCGTTCGCCTTTTACGATTTTCATTCCTTTTAGTGTTTATGAAAAAAAAAAAATGTCAGTTTTACGTAAGCATTAACTTAAACCAAGAGATATAATACAAACATAAGCTCATAGATAAGAAGACTAAAAGAAGGTATGGCGAGGACATCTGAATAACTTCCTCGCATATCTATACTTTCTCCATAATTTTCAAAACACTTCTCAAAATGCCTAACGCATGTTGGATTCTGTGGGGCGCTGGACAAACTCCGTTTACATGAGACTAACAAGAAAAGTTTTGTATACAAAATAAGATCTATTTTTGGGTGTACGTTGCACCACTATGCGAGGTGCTTCTGATAGAGATATCATAAAGAACGCAATATTCATATATGTGGGCGTTTATGTATATAAATGTGTGTATGTAGGTAGGTTGGGCCATTCTTTGGTCTGTTTCCTTGCGCTACCTCGCTAACGCGGGAGACAGCGACAAAGTATAATAAAAAAATAATGTATATATACCCTAGCCTGAGCCAGGTACCCATTTCATCGACCAACCCCTAGAGGTGGATGAACAACTGTGTTGACTGTGGACCGACTGCCGGATCCAGGATTCAAACCCATGGGTTCGACCCTGGGCGGCCCGTGATTGCGTCACGGTCAGGATCGCAAATAACCACACACTCTCATATATATTTGGAACATTTGTAATCCGTCTCCTCTGTCCAGTCGTATGTTATCCTGGCATTATGTTCACTGCAGCACTGTCCGACTTATCTTCTCCCTTCGTCTGTTTCTTTACGTTTATCTCGTTTTCGTTGCCTTTAAGTGTTGTTTTCCAGTTCTGATGGGATTGTCCAGGTTGCCGTTCGTACAGTAGTCACAATTCTTTCACTTCCCGTTGAGCAACTGACTGAATTGATCGTCTCTCTCTTCCCCAACACATCTTCTTAATTCCAATATATATCTTCTGTCTTTTATCTTGTACCTTCTGTATCCTCTAATTAGTAGGCCTTAATCTCCTTTTCCGGCGATTCATTATCATCTTCATACATCTTCCTCTATCTATCCAAATGTCACCTCTGTTTATCTTTCTTTATCGGTAAGCTGTGTATATATTTCTCTCTCCGGCTCGAAAGAATTAGATGGGTCATTAAAACGACAGATGCAGGTACGTAGTGTCGAAAGAAACGTGCAAGTTTTAACGAAAAACAAACAAAAGATCGGAGAGAGAAAAAGTTTCTTTAACTTATTATAAATATCTAAGAAGAATAGGTTCAAGGAAATCCAGGACTTGAAATATAAAAGAATGACAAAATACACGCTATTTACCCTTTCATACACACTATCTTCGCTACCCCGTCTCTCCTTCCCTCCTCTACCCATCGTAACAGATGAATAATAATGACTATAACTACAATGACTTTAGCAATAATGACAAAAATATCAAACCTATTAGACGAATTCATGATGACCCTAGTGATAACTGCAATATCAGTTAGAATAATGATATTACTATTATCATTGTCATTCACGATAAAAAAGAGAACTCGTATTTACCAAAGAACAATGATACTGATAATATTATAACAGATGCACATAACAGCCTTACGGGAAAGTCCATAACAGCCAGCGAGAATGAATGAATGTCAACATTCTCCCGACGCAGTGACTTGGTATAGAAAGAGACGCCATCTAGTGCCCTGTAACTCTTTATGTGGGGCGGAGATAAAAGAGGCTGTTCCAATCTGTGACAAAGTTCAGACTGTTGTTTTATGATCGCTTCACTACTCTCGAAGATCCTCTCCTCGCATTTTCTTCCTAACTCGGGGTCACGTAACGGAATTCGGACTAATTTCTTCTAGTATTATTGCATGTCATTTCCCTTGTTATGGTGAAGTGCATTTTCTCATCTTTTTTCCGGAGTGTTAACGAAATAAACGCATTTAGAACAAACGCCCGCCCCCCCTTCCTTTTTTACGGAGTTCATTCAGCTTCAAGGCTGCACTCCAAGCAGAAGCAGTGAAAAGATGGACTCTTTTGGAGAGGACAGGCCCTCCGCGAGACAAATCAATCGTCTATTGATGATAGTACAGCATATTCAAAAGTTATTTTTCGCTGACAGTGTAACCATTTGCAGAGAGACTGGCAGATAGACAAACAGACCGTTCATGTTACACGGAGGTGATCGCAATATGTCAAAATATACATATTCATTTTATTGTCAACTTATGTTTTCGCGTTCATTCCAGTCTTCAGTGCATGGGAAGATCAGAGTACCTACCCTCACACATACAATGACTCAACAGCTCATAAAACAGCAACAAAAGCAGAAATAAAGAAAAAAAAAACAACCCTGTAAGGTCAAATCAGCAGGAGTCTCAGTCTGTCAGCAGAAGGCAGCACAAGTTGTAACAGCAACCCACAAAATGCAGTGGCCTCGAAATGGGATGATGAAACAGCTTGAGAGAGACACAGCAGGAGGGTGTGAAGTAAGCGAGCAGCAGAAGATGCAGCAGCGAGAGCAGCAGAAGAGATAACAGCAGCAGTAGCAATATCAAGATAAGCATTAGTAGAGCAGTAGGATCAGTAGCAGTGGCATAAGGAGCAGAAGCGGTGGCATATGAAGCAGAGGCAGCAGCCATAATAATAGTACCAGCAGGAGAATAATTTACAGCAACGGCGGCAGTAGAAACAGCAGGAGAACCAATAGCAGTAACAGTAGTTACGGAAACAGCAACGACACCAGTAACAGTAGAAGCGGCAACGGAGACAGCAGGAGCAGCAGTAGTAGTAGCAGCAGCAGCAGCAGCAGGCCCAGCAGTGTTGATGAGCCGGGAGGTCGATAAGGCCTGCGTCGCTTGGTTCTCCCAGGCGCCGCCGTCGAGGCTCACTGCAAAACTTGGAGGTTTCTACCACGGGGGGGGAGAACTGTGAGAGGAGATTTCCCCCTCGGGCAGAGGGTGATGAAAGGTTTCTTCCACGTGGAACAGAACAGTGAAAAGGGTGTCTTCCGCCAAGGGTGAACAGTGAAAAGTGTACACCACGGGGAGAACGGTGGAAGGCTTCTATCACAAGGGAGGACAGTGAAAGGTTTCTACAGAGTTTGAACAAGTGAAATTCTTTATCAAGGGCAGCCGGCAATGAAAGGTTTCTACTAAGGATAAGCAACAGTGAACGGTCTCTTACCACGTGGAGAACATTGGAAGGTTTCCTTTACGGGGGAATAACAGTGAAAAAATTCTTCAGAGTTCGAATAACGGCGAGATATTTCTACCATGGACGGGTAACTGTGAAAATTTCTACCAATGACAGATAAAAGTTGGTTTCTAACACTGGCGTAACATTGACAGGTTTCTATCAAGATTGGATAACAATGAACGGTTTCCATCACTTGTTGGTAACAGCAAGAAGGTTGACAACATCGAACAGTTTGTACCTTGGCCGGATAACAGTGAAAGATTTCAAGGTTTTTACCATGGGCTCGTAACTGTGAAAGGTTTGCATTCACAGTGGAAAACAGTGAAAGGTTTCTACATATGGCGGACAGCAGTGAAAGATTTCTACACGGGGCGGATAACAGTGAACACGTAGCTATATATACCTTATCTTGAAGTAAATCATCATAACCGATTCTCTCAGGGGTTTTGAATCATGCAAACGTACCGAAAAATAGAATAATGGAGAATGAGAACCTCATCACAGACTAAAGTACGATTAAATCCATCTACCTATACTGTTTTATGGCATTCGTGTACTTTAAGTACGATTCAATCCATCGTGTATCTTAAGTATATTACATCATTCTTAAGTCTGCTTCGAAAAAAAAAAAAAGGTACGAAATTCGTGAATGTATAACGTCACTAACCGTATTGAATACAACACTCTCACAAAGCGACTGGAAACGTTTACACGTCATATCAAAAGGAATTAATATTTGCATGGCATGTCTCTCATTCCTGCTAATGACACCTCACTTTCTGACTCTTTCTGCAGATTTTCTTTGAAGCTATTTGCAAAAAGTATTAATGTGCTCTGAAGAACTGGATTTGGTCTGAAAAATTCTCTTTGATGGCATAATCGGATAAAATTTACATATCAGTAACAGATGTGTTCCCAAGTCGACGATTTTCACAAGTAAAAGTTAATTTAAAGAGGAGTTACCGAATGAAAACGTAGACTCGGTTCAACATAAACTCACTTAAAAGGTACTCTTGGTTATTTTCTTCCTCTTGAACACAAATCTATTCCGTGTGTTACTTTGTGTTGCTTACACCTTACGAAAAAGGAATTCAAACAGCAAAAGACCAATGGGTCCTTTCGAGGCTGTGTTTGTAATACTGGACTATACTGGAAGCCCACAGATTAATGTGGTACAAACTGCCTGGCTTGCAGATATCTATACTGTTTAGATTTCATTTACTTAGGCGCAGCTTACACCAGAAGTACATATGGGAAGATATCCCTTTTGAACTCTTAATTCTCACTTCCCTGCCAGTTGTAGGCAGAGAGAACATCTTTTTTTTTTTAAAGGTTGCGTTCATGTGAGTACCCCATCCAGTAAGTGCTCCATGAGGATAGGCCTCGAACCATTAGCATACGAGGTAAGGTGCCATGGTTGATGCCACTGTACTATCTTCCCTAATGACTCCCAAACCACCAGCTACTCATCATCAGCTGCCCTCACACGAGATCCCAGGTCATCCACCTACGTCCCCCTCCTCAACCTCTTCCCCTCCCTCCCTCCACTAGAAGATCCCTCATGGGACGTCGGTGTCTCCCTCATCTCTCACCCCACTCACGCGACTCCCCAACACTACGTGGCATTATATGATTTGGGGAGAAGTATCACACCCACCTCCTTCTTCCCGTTCCTCCTCCTCTTGACCCCCCACGTGATGTGTCTGGGTGTCGGGGGTCATCATGGGTCCATTAGGGCGTCTGGCTGTATAAAATGCTGGAGTGTGCGTGTGCTTAACGCCACCGCCAGCCTCCGCACCCTGTCTTATGGGCCAGATGCCCCAGCCCACCCTCACTCGGCTCCCTCCCGCTCGCTCTCTTCCTCTCCTTGTCCTTACCCTTCGCTCTGTCCCTACCTCTTTGTTGCTTTCACAATCTCTCCGACCTCTGCCCTTCCACGGCACTGACAATGCTCTCCTTGCTGCCTTCAACTTTCTTCCCAGAGTCTATCTTTCCTCCCTCGCCACAGCTAAAAATCTTACAATGCTGGCTTATAAAGAGAGATGCTACGTTGCGTCTTTCGTTGCCCCGTTCTTTCCCACCATAATGTCTCATATCCCTCAATCCCTTCCCTTCTGTTTCCTTCTCGCTATGTCACCCTTCTCATTCGTAACCGAAATGCCCTCTCCATTTCTTCAGATCTGCTGGCACCGATTCCGTTCGCAAGGTCCCTTGTCATTCTGCATCTTCTTCACGTATTCTTCCACCTTTTCTGCTATTTTCCAAGACTATATTTCTGGGATATGGTACATCATTTTCTAAACTATACGTACAATTGAAGTACATGTCCAGGCAAATGGGTAAGCACACAGACATACAGACACACACAAGAGCACATGGCAAGGACATAACAGGAGACCTGTTGGTCCATAACGAAGTTATCTTAGAAGAAATCAATATAGTGATGAAAACAGGCATGCAAAGCTGAGGCACCTTCTCGCCCATCTATTTCTTGGTCAACTGCCAACAGGAAAACACGTGAAAAAGAAGCATGAAGTATTGTGGCGAGATAATGGCATAGAAATTTCATAGGAAAGCGTGCACTGGAAAATGTACCCTACCGTTTTGATGAAATGTCCTCTGCGGTTCGATTCCGAGAACACAGGGAATAATCAATAAGTGGCGCTGTGGGTACTGACGCCCACCAGACTAATGCTTTTCTCCCTCCTGGGTAGAAGGGTCCTTTTGAAGTTGTTCAGAGAAGCGCTGAGCCTCTCAAACGCAAGCTTATGGTGCCATGAACGACGAAAGGAGAATAGTTCTCAGGTTCTGGATAGAGCAGAGGACAAAGAACAAGGCCATACTACTTAACGCCTCACTCATCCGAAGTCAATTGAAATTCTATGTCAGAAATTCTTACTACAGTAAACGATATTGATTTCTAGATGCCCGACTTGGTGAAATTGGTGATGCTGTCCAAGACGTCCTCGTTGTTACAAGTAACAGTACTCTCTTTATGCCTCATACAAGTACTAACCAAATACAGATGTTTTCATCTGTATAGAAAGAAAACTAACAACATTTCGATTTCGGAAGTAACTCCCTATGATCGACTGCGGGGTCATAATCTTTAACAAAGCGTTCAGTCTTTATCAACATCTATTAACAGGAAACAGTTAATATATGAATTCGTGGCGGCTTATTTACGTTGAACTTAAGTTTGAAAGAACGGCCAACACCTGAACAGTTCAGGTACTGACAGGCTCCTAAGTGACCGATTATGCATTTTGGATCCTCAACGAGTCCGGTAATGCATTTTGGATACTTCTCACTCGATTACTCTATTTCATGTATATGCGCAGTATACAAAACATATAATCCGAATTAGAGACCATTACACTTGAAAGTAATTCTATAACTCTTATCTCTTATTCTTGGTTAGATATCAAGATTTACTTGCTATAAAGTAATTAGATACACCATAATCAACAGTGATAGAAGGCACAAAATAGGCGTTGGTGTGTTGCTTTTGGTTAAACTTTTCCTGTTCTTAATCATGCAATGAAAAATTTAGTCGTTGCTGATAATACCGATTCTTGTGGAACTTAAAGAAAAGCTTCATAAACGAGAAAACAACGGCATGAAAATACTGGTCTCCTACGCAGTTAGTATAGGTAAACGAAAGTCTCTGACCGGTTAATGTTTTGTTGCAATGAATACGACTATAACAGTGGAATATTTCGTAATTCCGACATCAAGGAGTGGTCAATCTTTTCCCAGCACTTCAGGAAGTGTACTCTACCTAAACTTGTTCAATAATTCCACAGTAAAGATAACCGAGAAATCCACTTGCGACGAACACATTACACGAGAATTTCCTGGGTAATGTCATGGGTGGAGCAAAGTTTGGTACGCTCAACGACAAATTACACCGGGAGATGGATCATCATGCTGCCACTAATGTCAGTCAGTATGACAGCCGTGAAGAAACAACAGAGCTTAGACGCCCATATTCTTAAAATTCTCGCTTTACCTTTTCAACAGGATAAATGGGACATCTTCAACAGTACGAAATTTTGAATTAGTTTAAAGTGACAGTTAAAGCTGCAGAAAGAACATGTAAGCGACTGCGTAGCAATAGATAAATTTCTAGATCAGAGCCCAATTTTGGAAAAATATAAACAAACTCACGGATTAGATGGCAAGAGAAGAAATAGATTTTCTCAAACAAGAGGACGAGTACACTTCTTTCACACAAGTAACGAGACGTAAATAATGCCAGTCCTGGGTTTGACGCGAAATACTTATAAAGTCTATACTTAAACGCATCTCTGAACCTGCTTTCAACTACTCCGTATGGCAAGGAAAAAGTACTTCGCCTCATCCAAGGTAAAATATTTGCCTACAATTTTTTTCTAATTTTTTGCCCCCTTCCACTACCACAAACACCCATGAAAGAACATAGTGGTCTGTGGTTTGTTTGTGTTCCTTCATTATTTTCTATGCAAGTTTGTCTCTGAAACAGTTCTAATTCTTGGTTTGATTTTGAAACTGCCTTGGCAGCCTTTCGAGAGAGGACGGCCACATAACTCAGTCTTTTCTATTTAGGATATCCCATTTTGATGGTGATTTAATCGTCCCGATTTGCATTTTATTGTTTTCAAACAGTTTTTTATTGTTTTTATGACATAATCCATAGCTATATGGCTGGACGAAGTATATTTTCCCCTCTATTTTATTTCCTCGCTTTTTAACCAACTGGACTTTATTGAAACCACATATCGTATATTTCTCTTTTTTCACTATTCAGAAAAAAAGATTATGCCAGTTATTTCTGGACGAATAAATCATAACAGTATATCAAGGAAGGTTACTTTCAGACATGATCTATTTTCCCAAAGAAAAAACCTCACATACGCTTTCACTCAACATCACTCCATCATCTGAAAACTATACTGGTCTCGAGCAGTCTTGACGTAATCAATTATAGATTGAAGAATTCGTGACGTAATGAATCATAGCAGTAACAAGGCAAAATAAAAGTCTATAAAAGTCATTTGAATGATGTCTGTTGCAACCACAGTAAGAAGAAAAAAAAAGAAGATAGTCTTATTACCAGGACGTGAAGTTATAGCACCATCATAAAAGACCCAGACAAAAGCCTTCGAGAAGCAACAAGAGAGTACTGCACATTATACATATAGGAAAAAAATATCTCCACAAAAGCCTCTTGGGTGTCTAACAAAGCGCATTATGCTCAGAGCCAGACAGACACACTGTCTTTGAGGAACTCTGTCCCTTAGTATACTATAACAGAGAGGTCAAAATACCTCTAAAATCGACCTGTAGTACCCTGCTTATACTTCATTCTACCCCTGACGCCCGGGTTTGGAAAAATATTCCCATTAATCTTTGTGGTGCTTATTTCTCAGAGCAAGACAGCCTTTCCCTCCCTCTCGTGATGCTGGACTATGCTGTCAATTCGTCTTGTGAAATGGAACGTCGCGGCCAAAGCTAGGAAAAGAAACGGACCTGCTGTATGTTCTCCGTGTGAACGCTGTTAAACCAAGAATCGCATCTCCCAACGTCTTGTGCAGCTGTTTTCGTCTCCAGCCGAAGGGTGAATGAAATATGGAACATCCGTGGCACCTGGAGATGACAAAAACGTATAAAACCGATCATGGAGCTACGACAGACAGTAGTTGTGGATCCTTCAAGGGAAGGGGAAAGGAGGAGGAAGGGATAACAGCCTCAGCTGCGGGAGAAACTGATGCAAACGTTAACCGCGGGCGAATCTGTCAACACTCTAGATCACAGGACTTGTAAAAAAAAAAAAAAGTAATTTTAAGAAAAAAAAAAGCCAGTTTCGTAACATTTATAACGTTGTGTTGGACATGCATCCCCCGATATGTAGAGGCGATCATCTCTACATCCTTCGACTTAAAAACTCCGACATCGAACCACGGTCCTGCGATTTCAAGAGAGTCTCAAGTCACTCCTCTCCCTACACATACACACTGGCTCCATAGACGTTGTCCTGATCAAAGCCTCCTGGGGAATATTTTACTTCATATCCTGCACGGGTTCGAGAGCCGTGTCTTCGCTGTGAACTAATAACTAGCTAAAATTACAGTAAAAGGGACGTTAGTTCTACAAAATCGGTTTCTCTATACGAACACTAACTATTCGCGTTTCACACAACGAAATGTTTGCCCGATAGTATTATATAACACTGCATTCAGAGTCAAAGAAAAAAATGTATTCAGTTGCTATTTGAAGAGAATGTATCGGTACCCCACTGTTTATTGGGGGACCATTTCTCAAAAACCGTACCTGTTTTTTTGTTTTTTTTTGCATTCTGATGGTATTTTCTCCCCAGTTTTTGTAAATCATTTCATACGAAATCGGCTTAATTCTTCACTTTGTTGTATAATCAGTAGTTTTCGGATGATATTTCTTTTTCAAGTATAGAATTCTCGGAGACATTAGTTCTAGTGGACATTATCCATAGCCTTTCTCTCAGTCAGTATCTGCTGTGTACAATGTCTCTCTCAGCTTCTACCGTCATGAACATTTCTGTCTGCGGCCATTACCTAAAATCCTCTACATAGTATTTTTATCTTAGACGTTATCAACTAATTGCATTGACCCTAGCGGCCGTAGTGCGTTATACATTTCCCAGCGTCCAATGTACAGGACATTACCATCAGTAGCCAATTTGTATGATCTGTCATTAACCACTGCACATTCTTTTCAAGGATCATTATCCTTGATGCTTCTATGAAGACAGCTACCAACCCCTTTCAAGGTGCTACAACTCCACTCCTCGATTCTCTATTTTGAACTTTAATATTCCTCCCTAATCCCACTCCGCAACCTACCTAATCACATGACCACAGGAGCACCAACTCCTTCCCTCCCACTACCATACCACTAATCAATCCCTCCCTCCCCATGGCCCTTTCACAAGGCCACCCTTTCCATCTTCCTAAACCCTGCAAGGGACCACACTTTCCTCCATCACCATCTCGAGACTAATCCTTCTCTTTCCCAAGACTTCTCCAGATTTAGGTCTCTCCTCTCCCAGCTTCCCAGTGCTATTAGTTCTCCCCTCCCTAAACTCATTTTGTACCACTCTTCCTTCAAAGCCCCCTCAAAGGACTATCCCTTTTTCTCAAACTCCTCTAAAGGCCCGTACCTCCTGAACTCCACTACACGTTCACTCTCCCTTTCCCTTCCTATCCCTTTCAAACGTCCATTTCCTCCCTTCCATTATTCCCATCTATCAGCTCCTCTTTCCCATTTTCCATGCCCTTCAGACTCTCCTTAAATCCTCTTCTCATCGTGTTTCTCCTCCTCTTTCTCTTTAATTCTCTTCCGTTGCACTCCCAACCACCCATTACCACCTTATTCTCATCCATGGCTTCAGCGTTTTGGCTTGTTCATCAACATTGTTCTCATGAACATTACGAAGCAAGCAAAGTTCTCTCTCTCTCTCTCTCTCTCTACTCATCAACACATGGTCCTCTCTTCCCCAACATAATTTCCTAATCTCCTTTCTCTAACGAACCCCAAACTTCTCACGCTTCCATCAAGCCCTTACTTATCCTAATACCACCCCCCCCCCCATCCCACTTACATCCTCCCTCTCTCTTCCTTTACTTCTTCCTTTCCTTGTCTCCTTCCTCCTCTTGTCAATCAGGCCCTTTGAGATTCTAATATCCTCTCTCTCTCTCTCTCTCTCTCCCTTTCCCTTTTATTCCTCCCTTTTCTCCTGCTCCTTCCCCTCTTCCCTACACTGCTTCCCTCTTTTTTCATTGCATGACCGTTGATTTCTGTCCAGGGCTTCCCCATTCCAGGGTGCCCTTCTTACCCCAGAGGGATAAGCACCCCCAGGGCACCAAAGACCCGGACCAGGATTACCAATAACCCATCCATCTCCATAATTTTGACAAGGAACAGCTGCTCTGTTTCACTCGTAAATGGATGTTCCGTTTTTTCTTCACTATCCCTTCCTCCCTCTTATACTCCTCGCTGGATATCTTCCACCTCTCTCTCTCTCTCTCTCTCTCTCTCTCTCTCTCTCTCTCTCTCTCTCTCTCTCTCTCTCTCATATTCCGTGTATGGATATGCGTGTGCAACAGCATGCGTCTCTCTCTTTCCTTCTCCATTCTTGTAATTTTCTTTTCAATCTCTCTCTCAACTTCTAATTGTTCCCCTTCCCTTTTCTTCCTAAATAATAAAAAAAAGTGCCTCCGCGAGCAGATATGTTACCCTTACCACAAAAGCGACGTAAAAAGAAACGTATAAAAGAAATGAGAAAAAAAAAATTACAATTGGGAGAAGAAAACTGTTTTATTCAAGTCCTCTTTTAAACATTTTGAGTTTCATTTGCTAACGAGAAAGACTGTGCTGTACAAGCATACCCGCCAACATCCCGAGCCACTGGGGGGGACCCAGAGAAAGACTTGTATGATTTATAAATTCCATCGTCTTACCACAAGACATAAGGTATACACGATGTAAAATGAAGACGAATAATTCTATGCACAGAGTCAACGTGATATTCTGAGCCATTAGGATGTACTGTGCTGAGCAAGGGGACAGCGAGTATGATATTGGAAATCGTTAGGAAAATACATGAATGAAAAAATTCGTCTTTGCCCCAGACTAGAACCTCTCTCTCCCCTATTTCTCTCGCCCTCCAATTTTTCTCTCTAATTTTCTACTTGCTTGCTCTCTCTCTTCCCCCCACCCCCTCTACAATTGTATCAACATTCATTCATCCGCCAGAAAAGGTGGAAGACGCAGAACACGCAAGAATCACCATTACAGGACATGAGGGGGAAATAAAATAACCTTCTTTGCAACGCGGATGACGAATGGTAAGGCAAGGAAGGAAGAAAAGAAAGACAAAAAAAGAAAGAAAAATGATGCTTCAATATCCATTCTCTGAAACAAAAGAGGAAGGTATGAAAGGCGAGCCAGTTCCGATATCCAAGCGTCCGGTTCAAGCAAAAATAACCCCCTATTTTTTTTCTCCTCTCTCTTTCTCTCTCTCTCTCTAGCTTGCCACAAGCCCGGCACCACAGTACAACCCGGATTAAAGTTTACTCGGATGCACAAAAGGGATCATATATCCTCAGAATATGGTGAAAAATATACTGCCTCTATCTACTAAAACAGAAGATGTGGAAGGGTAAAACAGCGTTCGGATATAATATATATATATATATATATATATATATATATATATATATATATATATATATATATATATAAATAAACTAGAAGACTTCTAACACATACAATGACTGGGCCTGTCAAATTCGCATGTAATAACTATGATGAAGTGGACATATATTGTGGTGGGATTTACGCGGTGGAAATATTGGGCAATGCGTTTGTATAACTCCGACAAGCAAGTTTGGAAGTGTCTGTTTTTGCGCGTTTGTTGGAACAAATATACGACACTATTTTTACGCCAGCTTGGCTTAAAAGTTACTTAAAATTATGATATCCTTAAACACTGAAAAGAAAAATATTCTTTGGGCATAAATATATAGATTTTATCCCCCCCCCTAAAAAAATTACCACTTAAATTCGTCTGCAGAAACAAATACTTTTCTTGTCTGTAATTAACTTCAGAATGTTTTTTGATAAACATATAAAACTCGCGCCAGGGTTCGAAGAGCATATCTAAATTCACTACGGCCCGTCTACACTGCAAAGTTAGAAGTGTATATATATTTTCCTTCACCTTTGTGTTGGGCGAGAACTTTTCAGTGGTGAATGAAGGCAGTATATCATCAGCTGAAGTGCCCTTTCACAGTAAGACAGGGATCCTTGCAACAACAATTTCTTAAACGCAAAATCTAACAAAATGTTTCCAGATATGTGCAATAATCATACGTTTCCAGACACGCGCAATAACCATACGTTTCCAGATACGTGCAATCACTGATAGACGTATACGCATACACTAACATGCTTTTGCAAAAGTAACTATGCATTAGCAAGCAGACACAAGTCTTTAGGCAAATGTATTTGCGCAATCACATACAAATATACATATGCTTGCGGTGATGACTTTAGTCACTCTCTATGCTGTTGTCAGTAATAAAGACAAAAATACATCACAGACCGTATATCAACTTTTCACGCGAGCGTATTTCTGCATAAATGCAAAAGATACTTACGAATTAATGGGGGGATTATTTTTCAACCCGAGAGGAACCGAGGTGAAACTTTGAACCCCTGACCCTAAAAGGAACCGGTGGACTCCTTCGTCGAAGTGGAAATCCTTTACATCCCAATACGAGCTAGGGGAACACCAGGAGCCGAAAGTGAAAGCCTTGGGTCTTAAAATTTTGACAAGATCGGAGCTCAGTTCGAGGTGCTATCGAGAGCAAGTGATGCGAACAATACTATGCATTCGAAACCTTGAAATGAATACATTCAAACAAATATACCAAACAATTTCGGGAAATAAGGTTGTGGCTTTTGTTCAAAACGATCATGCAACTCAAAATGTTCATAATTCGAAAAAGAAAATTTTTTAAATATAACAGAAAAGGATAAAATGAGATATTTCTATTCGACAGACTGAAAATGGAGAAAATGCCTCGAGGCTTGGTGGTCGAACAAATGTCTCGAAGCATGGTTCGAATAAATCAACAAGAACCTGAACTTACCTTTGACGTCCAGACCTCCTCTGAACTTGTCCCAGCCTCGCAGTCGTACCCTTTCTCCCAGAAGACCCAGGAACTTGTCGAAGTGGCGGCTACCTCCCTCTGGTGGAGAACCAATTGGAATTTAAGTCATCCGAGAGGCAGAAGGTTAATGTTTACATTTGTGTGGCTATAGATATCTTTTGATATGCATGTCTCGTTCACACTCTCTCTCTCTCTCTCTCTCTCTCTCTCTCTCTCTCTCTCTCTCTCTCTCTCTCTCTCTCATTACTTCATTTCTAATTCAATGGTACTGTAGAATCTCAACAATCAATGCAAAATCAATAAAATTACATTAAATTCAAATTTTGTTAACATGCATTTTTTTTTTGATAACCTAAAGATATTTGGCGTTACATTTTCTCAACACATATTGATCAAGAGCAATGTACTGTACAGAGTTCCTCACTTACGCTAATTTCCTTGAAAGAATACATTTCAAAACTGCTTAAAATCATAATCTCAAGGCCGGCGCTCATTCTACTCGTTTAGAATAAGAATTGATCGCGAAAAATGTTTTGGTATACTGTAAACGATACCGTTTGTGATTAATGTTCTTATTGACTACCAAGTTCACTATAAACATTAATGGTAGAGTATTTTACTTTTAAACCTAGCAACATTCAAGAACACTACGTTCTAAGTAAAATTTCCTTAACAACGCCCTACAGTAAATGTGCCTTTTTTTATTCCCCGCAATTTGAAGATAGAACCTTCCAATAGATTTAGTCTTGTGTTACAAGACCTCTACCAACAGAGAGGCGATATATTATAGAATAAAGACGGTGGGGAACCAACGTAATTACCTGGTTGTTCATCGTTTGGTTACGCTATGTAGATTGTCGAGATGGGTTTGTTTACATTTAGTTTGTCCCAGTTTGCTTTGGCGTGTCAGCCACTACCTCTCAGAACTACCAGCCCCTTCATTACCAGAATGTCGTTAGGGAAATCGTATACAAAGTTACTGGTACCTATGAATCTGGAGTCTAAGAATATATATTTTTGTTTACATCCATGTCCCACGGACATGACAAACGTACCGAACTTTCATACGAACCAGGTGTGTACCGAACTTCTGAAGAAACTAGAACCTAATGAAAAAATAAAGAAAAAAAAATGTTAGAGAATGAAATATTAAAGAATATTCTAAACACGAAGAAGACTGTGGTACGTAAAAAAAACCATTCTGTTGATGCGCCTGACAAAGTTTTCACTGCCTGAGAGACAACGGAGAAAGAGAAACGGTCAGTCAGTCTCAGCTGAACAAAAGTCGACAAAATAGTGTAGATTCCCTGAACTACAGCATTCGAACCTCTATGGACTCGAATCAAACGAACCAGGATCTTTTTTCGTCGTTAAGGTTCTCACCGACCAATGAGCCACCACTACCTCTGCAAGAAGACACTTATAGCAAAACTCCGGGACTAATACCGAACTGTATATCCTAACCATTAGACATGCCAGTCTCTTACCTACAGAATGTTATCTTTGAAGATCCACCAAACATCCACCGGTCATTTCGCAGACGAAACTTTTCTGTGCGTTGATGATGCCACTCCAGTACACTCCTACGTGAGGCGTCACACGCTCGGAGCGGGGTTCGTTACCCCCTGACAACACCTCGGGATCTCCACAGTGCTTCCACCTACATCGCTATCAGCGACTCCAAGCGGCGAGTGGTTGCACTTTCAAACTACTGAACTACTATCGAATACATTAGACACGAGCATTCCACACAGCATCTTAGTAGGACTCTTATTTCCAGGATACGCTGGAATCTTTATAATTCCTAGGTGCTGCGGATTTTCCATAATTTCACATTACAGAAGAGGGCTTGCGTTCCCAGAAGATTAACACGTGTCTATGATTAAAGAAAACTAAGATATTTCATGAAATCTGGATGATAGAAAAAAAAATAGCTATGTATATGCTTTTAGAATGCAAATAATTTCAACATTTCAAAAACACTAGAAGCATATTTTCAACGGCGTAAGAGTGGTTTCAAGCGCAGTGATACCCAGAAATGATTAATATCAGAGAAATGAAGATGGAGAATATTTCCCCCCAAGTCATAACACTGGAAACGTTAATCAGAATTCGCAAGCAGTGAGAAAAGTTTATATCTGGAAAAAGTCGGAAAGATATTCATTATTTTCTATTTTCCAAACATGTCCTCAACCAGAAAGGTGCTCAAGAAAGTTTATAATGTCATAGTATTAAAGGAGCTCGTCCCTAATTACAGAAGACTCAAGAGTGTTCATAACTCCAACACACATACCCCTGGGGGGTCTGGTATTTCCAGAAGGATAAAAGACTCCATCATTTAAAGGATTTCATGAGCGAGCATAAGTCCTGTTATTTACAGCGGGGTACATAAATCTGGAGATTTCATGAAGTAAGATAAGTCCAAAAGGATAAGAAGGCCCATTATTCCAGAGATCTGAATAAGAAATATCTCGCACCTGAACGGAAAATAAAAGTCACATTTCCAGATGTTCAGGAAGTTTCACGCTCTACAAAAATTCGCATAGTCTCTAGAGTTGAGATGAGCCATAGTTCCAGTGAATAATGGAGGATTTAAAATCAAAGAGTTCCGCAGGCGAACAAAAGTCCAAGATATTTAAGAATCCATAATTCCAGGAACTTACGGAGGGTTTACATTTCCAGAGCGTCTAGAGATCATAATTAAATAGGGCCAAGAAGGACTGTAGTTAAGGAGATTTACACAGGGTTCGTATTTTCAAGAGTTTTCCAGGAGGACAATAACTTCCGTGTGCCAAGAGGGCTCATACTTCCAGAGATTTTAGGAGGATATATAATTAAAAAAGTGTTCAGCGGGAGGCTCTACAGTTCCAGGTTATACTAAAGACTACACAATCGGTACGTTAACCCATATTTCTACAGGGGTCGAACCGTCCCACTTTTCGTTCTACGAAATCAAGAACTTTCAGATTTCCTTATCCTTAAACACTAGTAACGTAACAGGGAGTTCTAGCATCACTGGTGAGTTGCTGTGACGACCTTAGCAAGAAATGTGTAGAGTGGACAATGCCATCATCATCGTACTGTTACCTGAACTTTAAAACGAAATTATTTGAATCGAAAGATTCTGGTACGCTCTGGTCTTTGTTCAGTTTACCAGTAATCTATATCAGTTGTGCCATAATTACGTCTTCCCAAAATTATGATTATTCTTTTTTGAAGTAATAACAAAACAATATGAAACGTAGCCAGCAATATAACACGAGTGGAAAATTATCATTTTCACATCTTCTGAAAATGCTTTAACTCACGTCAAGCACTTCAACCATAATACAAGATATTGATACTTAAACTGTTAACCATACGAGTGAATTCACAGACACACAACAATGGAAAAAAAGGCTGAAGATTAACTCGTGCCACTTGAAGCTTTGAAACGCTCTAAAAACCAGGATTTTCGGAGCTACGGACACTACCAAGACGAGAAACATATTGGGTTAGGTCCTTAACGTCTTCCAAGTGCAAGGTTGCCACCTACCCATTTATTCCGAGAACCAAGGGAGGTGTTGTTGAAAGTCTTCTTATCTTTGAGTCTGCCCCTCCGTCTTAGGGTATCTTCCGTAACAATTATATCGTTGTTTCTCATTTTACATTTCCCATTGTTAAACCCACTTACGTCGAGTATTTATCTTGAAGCGATTGTTAAAGCTATCTCGCAAAGTCTCAGTAGCCGTTTTGATGATCAGGAAATAAGCGGAGGAGAAATTTAATTCTCGAAATCTTAAATTCAATCTGTCGTCTTTAATTAAATTCGTGAGAAACAGAAGAGCTTTAATCCGATTATGAATTCGTTCGTGGTGACGGCAGCACGTGTTGTGTTGGCGGAGATGGTGGCGGTATTGTTGGCGGTCGCGGTGATGGTGAATGAGGGTGGTGATGGTGCTTTGCTAGATATGTTGGTGTTGGGTGGTGGTGATGGCGTTGGTGATAAAGGTGATAATGGTGCGTTGCTAGATATATTGATGGTGGCGATGTTGCACAGGATGATCTTGGAAGCAGCAGTGGGTGGCGGTTGTGATGGTGACCACCATAATAACAACCACCATCGCCACTGGCTGTGATGGTGACCACCATAATAACAACCACCATCGCCACTGGTTGTGATGGTGACCACCATAATAAGAACCACCATCGCCACTGGTTGTGATGGTGACCACCATAATAACAACCACCATCGCCACTGGTTGTGATGGTGACCACCATAATAACAACCACCATCGCCACTGGTTGTGATAGTGACCACCATAATAACAACCACCATCGCCACTGGTTGTGATGGTGACCACCACCATAATAACAACCACCATCGCCACTGGTTGTGATGGTGACCACCATAATAACAACCACCATCGCCACTGGCAGAGATGGTGACTACCATAATAACAACCACCATCGCCAGTGGTTGAGATGGTGACCACCATAATAACAACCACCATCGCCACTGGAGCCACTACCAAGACCGTCAAACTACCACTGCTATCATCATCACCATCGTCTCTACCATAACTACCATGACTATTACCAAGACAGCGATGGTGGTGAATTATGGTGGTGATGCGGAAGAGGTGGTGACTGGATTTCATGGTGATGTTGGCTGGTGCCAGTGGTGGCGGTAGCGATGTCAATAGTGATACTGTCGCTTAGTTATGCATGCTTTAAGTAGGTCGTTTGGCCTTTGTCGTTCACCCAGCTGTTTCATGAGGACCGAGAAGAGACTTCCTTAGTAGGTCGTCTGTCCTTTGTCGCTCACCCAGCTTTCCACGCGGGACGAAAAGCGACAGGAAAACGTCCGCTTGTCGTCCACCTGAGGCATAATCTTCTCCTTTAAGACGCTCAACCTTTCTGCCAATTTTAAGTCGCCAGCTCATCTGGAACGTGGAAAAACTTCTACTCATTTGAGACCTTTGCCTCGAGCGTAAGAGTTCCCTAAAGCATCTGTTTGAAGTCCAAAACTTGTCTTGCACTTACGGGATGTTCAGGCCCGTTAGCTCATAACAGGACACCACCTTGTTGAAGCTTTTGTGACCTGTAAATTTTCTCTTTTTTTTTTTTAAGAATGTTAAGAATGCCGACATATTTTCAGTACATCTTTATAGTACTTTATAATTTAGTACCAATGGAAAGAGCTAGTTTCTTTAGCATGTCACGAGAAACTACTTTTATAAACACATTTAGAAATGTGCTGAGTCTTAAAGATTTTCGAAACGTCAAATCACGTGTTATGTTTTAACATCCATCCTTTGAGACCACATTCAGATTCCGGCGTATGTACATCACCCACACACGTCTACAAATTATCTAAGTTTAAACGAAGTTAACATAGGGTAACATAGTCTTGTAAGGTATCTGAAAGAACTCTTAGTAGTTGGAAAATTCGAACCGACAGCTCATAATCATCTTACTGAATATCACGACCACAGAATATTAGCTCAGATCTCCCCTGTCGATAACACGGAAGGGCGTTCATCCATCCATATGGGAGCTGGTCTATGAGCTAGTATCAAACAAAGAGTATGGATGAAGAAGACTGAGGTAATGTAATAGTGATGGCGAAGACTACAGTAATATAGACTCTAGAAGTAGGGGTGGTATAGGCTGTATTAGTGTACACTCTGGATACACTGTCTCCCTCAGTTTGGGTGAATGGATTCGACCAGTGTAATCCGAGGGGGTCGAAGTATCGTTGACGAGCCTAGGGACTACAGGCCAGCGTTTAACCATAGCATATCCTCGACCTCACCATGAGACGGTCAGTCGTGTCTTGGACAACGATTATGACTCGCTAGGATAACATTTAGAAGATGAAAACGGCAATGCAAGGAGAAATTATACCAAGTTCCCTCAAAAAGACAAAAGTGGGGGGATATAGATCAAAAGTATTCCTTGAGAAGTGTACACACACACACACACACACACACACACACACACACACACACACGCACACACACACACACACACACACACACACACACACACACACACACACAAACATTGCCTGAAGGTAGATATCAGAAACACTCTTAATGATATGGATAAGGATAACTATTCTTAGCATGTATCAGGTGAAAAGCGAAGTATGCCTCTCCCGTTTGGACATCGCAATCAAAGAAGCACAAAGAGACAATGGAGATCTAGAAAAGGGCATTACGGTATTATCAGAATCAGGAGAGCTTAGTTACAAATCTGTGGGTACAGGCAGTATATGTAACTGTTATGGAAGAGAGAAGAGCAAGGGGCGATTGATCACAAGCTTGAAACTTTTGAATCAGTCTGTTAATATGGTCAGTGGACATCTCTTCGGAATATGCAGAGAAAGAGCAGTGAGAGACCCAAACAAAATACTAAGCTAGAGAAATTATCAAAATGATGAAAAGGGGTTCTCTTATTGTATCAGAGTAGGGAAGAAATGGAGTACGAGACGACAGTGTAAATAATGACGCTATAAATAAGTTTGAAACTGTGTGTGTGTGTTGATTAGAGTAAATTTTAGGGATGGGGCCCCACAAATGAAGAACTCCGTCCATGTACAGTACAGAAAAGGTAATCACAGAAGGATGATAACCCCGAACACAGAGGACAATGATACCCCCGAACACAGAGAACAATGATACCACCGAACACAAAGAACACTTCAGCCTTACATAGATCCACAAACATGTGTGGATACAGACACGCACATACATACACCCAATAATATTTTCGAAAACAAATACAATCTTATATACGCAAAAGTGTGTTTGATTACACAGGTTCATTTAACACAGCCACGGACGAACGAAAAATGCGACAAGAAAATGTTGAAGAAGAAACAAAACTTTGCCCAAATTTCACGCAACTCAGGGATGTCTTTTGTGTTCGCTTGTACCTTGAAGGCAGAGAATGGCATGAACAACTAACTATCCTGAGGTAAGCCATTCACTGCACAACATTCTCATTATACACATTACGAAGCCATCTGACAATACTGTGAGCTTAACAAGAGTCTACATTCAATTGAATGTAATACAAAAATATTATATATATATATATATATATATATATATATATATATATATATATATATATATATATATATATATATATATATATATATGTGTGTGTGTGTGTGTGTGTGTGTGTGTGTGTGTGTGTGTGTGTGTGTGTGTGTGTGTGTGTGTGTGTGTGTCTGTGTGTGTGTGTCTGTTTGCCTGTGTGTGTGTGCAATTCAAAAAGCTATGTTGACGATTGTGGAGACAGATATTCCCGCTTTAATTCTTGTACCTAGTGCGGATTATCTTTCACCTACACAAGACAGAAAACCCGCATCTAAAGCTGAGATTCCCTTGATATATAACACAATAATGACTTTTACGTGGTACAACCAGATGTATGTGATACATCGTATGAATCCATATATGTATTCATAACTGCATACTCAATACGTACAGTGCTTTGTATACAACTGAAGACTAAAAATGTTCGAAGACTAAGCGGTTAACGCATAAACTTAACGAAATGCCGCACCACGTTTCAATATGTTGACCTCCCCCAAACCCCCATTATCCCACCAAACCTCCATCCCCTACCCAGCCTAAAACTGCTCCACTTCCTCACCCCCACTACAATCTTCAGTAAACATCAGACGCGTATCAAGTTAAATGAAAACTTAAGAAGCATTAAAAGAAAAAATAAGTTTATAGCATGCAATTCGCCAAAAGAACATTCCGAGTTTTTCTTTTTTACTGTCACATACCAGAAACAGTCAAGCATCACAACATATTTTCTTTTCCTTGTTTTATGTCTGCAGCTTGAACGTGGTATGTAAACAATGAAGAATATAATCTCCCTCCACAGAGGACGGAGGCAACTTGATACATTGCCATGAAGACGACACGAGCAGCTTTTATAAAGGACAGTCATCCTTGAGCCCCGTCAGACCAGCTAAGTTGAAAAGTTGACGTGTGTTCTAAGTTCTTCTCAGGGAACAGCTGTTTCGCGATAGTTCATAACATTAGAGTATTATCATTCTGATGAACATCGAAAGGAATTACAGACCAGATTATCATTCTCATATCTCATACGTCCTTAAACTCTGTAATTTTAAAGTTGATCTCGACAAAACAGTACTCAAGGCAAGACTTAGAATTCGTCCTCAGAGTTGATTGTCCATAATCGCCAATCCACCCAAATAGCCGTGGAAAAGTAAATGGAAAAGCAGACAAGAGCCTGACCAGCTGTTTGCACAGAGGCACCAACAGTATCAAGAGAACCAAAAATATGATTACATCGATAAGGATGATATGTATTTATCAAACGTTGAAAGACAGATGATAAAGAATTAAATAGGACACTGCCAATTAGCATTAACTATCCAACTATCCATCTCCCACATTAATCCAAGTGAGTCTCTCCCAGCTCCTGTCGAATTCGAATTATTCACAGATTCTTTTACAGCTCGTGTCAAAATTTCATTATTCACAAATTCTTTCGGTAAATGTATCCTTAAGCGTATACTCAGGTACACGAGATATAATTTCACCTCATTACTTAAATGCCTCTCTCCACTGTTCAAGACATTTTCCTCTTTCCGTCTTTCTATTCTTCTGCAAATTTTTTTCAACTGCATTCCTCAAAACGTTTCATTACAAAGGTGCCCTCTCTTTCCTAAGCTCTTCCTCTCCTTTGTCCCTCATATAAAAGTACCACTCGGAGCCTACATTCTCTCTCGTCCTTAAGATAAAAGTATCACTCGAAACCTACATTTCTTCCTCTCCTTTTGGCATATTCCCACTGATTCTCCATCCCACCATCAAGAAATGTCGCCATCTTAACACCTTAATTACCGAAAAAGGAAAAGATTACCGCCCATGACAACCTTATACGATCGTCCACCTTTAACCTATAACCTCATCAACTACTTTCCTTTAGTCTTCTCCCTTTCCCCTAACCTTCCCCTTTCTCTCCCTTTCCCTCCCCTTTCTAGGCATTCCCCCTCTCCACCCATCATCCCCTCAAACAGACGTTTAATCGCTCTGGGGACTTGACAAGCGACGTGATAACGAAGGTCAGGTCAACAAAGCTGCCTAATCTGTTGACCCGAAATACACATGGGTGTTGAAACGTTGCAGCGTTGGAAGGAGGGGCAGGATAGGGGCTGTGGAAGGTGGAGGAGACGCAAATAGGAGACCAGTGCAAGGTGGAGACAGTGCAGGTGCGGCGCAAATTGAATATGCAGGATATACGAAAACACTATGATAGAAATTGTACACAAAACACACACACACACACACACACACACACACACACACACACACACATGGGTTTCCGTGGTGAAGAAATTTGCGTTACTAGCTATAAGTCAGCATAAGCTCACCCGAGGTTTGGGATCACAAGGGTTCATATTTTAGATACGGCACTCGACCCACAACCAACTAAGGTGTTCATCCTTCGGAGCACTAGGGTTGATTGATAAATGTGTGTGTGTGTGTGTGTGTGTGTGTGTGTGTGTGTGTGTACACAAGCAAGAATAAAAACATGCTAGATATAAGCAAGATTAAGAAACGGTAAAGATTCAAAGATAAAAACACACATACATTTAGGTATACACAAAAACAAACACAAAAACACGCATATGATATATATCCTTCAGGCACGACATCTTCACGCTAGATTATAGTGTTACCAAGACTTCATAACTATCATTAATTTATGGATATCTTTTGAAAAAATAGAGGATTTGTTTGATAAGCCCCGCAGTGTCCAAATAAATGGCACCCACCTAAACACACACACACCTCTTACTCTGGTAGATACAACAGTCGACCCACGAAATAGATGCAGAATTTTAAGCTTTTGCTAACCGGTTTCAAAGGAGATTTGAATGTAGGTATTCCAACTATTGCATATCAAAAAATATTTATACAAACTGTTTCATGTCATTTATATGTATTCGTTACATATCCTAGCATATGTATTAGGAGAGTGACATATCAAAAATATGTAAACGAAATGTTGCATATCAGGTACATGTATCCCGATAGTTACATACTCCACTATATATATTCGAAGAGTGACATATCATAAAACTAAGTAGTGTTTTGACATTTCTACTTTACATGCTACATGCTGGTCGTGCCTTTTTCGAAAATAGTTTCCAGAAATTCATTTGGAAGATAAACAGTTTGTTCACTGGTATCAATATAAGAAATATATCCTTTCCTGTTCTTGCCCTTATAGTATGAAGATGTCTTCATCCATGAAGCAGACGAAGACTTATAACACTGGACTTCACATACGTACGTTCGGTGCATAGAAGCGGAGGACACATAGGGGTGGGAGGGAGGGAAGGGGGAGGGAGGGGGATGGGAGGAGAGGTGGAGCTGAGTATGAGAAGAGACGTGGGTAAGAGAAAATGGAAATGGAGAGGAGTGGAGAAGAGAGAGAGGGAAAAACAAATTTATCCCACCCACCTCGCGCCTCTTATGAATTGAATTGGTGGACACTTCATAATTTCGTAGTCTGAAAATTCTTTAAATAGTTTATGGAGAAGTGGTAAGTCATGCAAGAGGTGTCACGTTAATTAGTAATGCATGTATGTGTGTGTGTGTGTGTGTGTGTGTGTGTGTGTGTGTGTGTGTGTGTGTGTGAATACGTATTTTTCTGGTATATGCATACATGAACACCACACACACACACACACACACACACATGCAACCACATGTCACCACCGACCTCGCAATATTACCAGCATGCATCAAAACCCCTCGACAAACAAGCAGTCCTCCTCGCCTCCGCCAGAATCACAGATGTCATCCACTCTCTATCTCTCCACAGCCCGCATCAGCCCCCTGCCTTACAACAGGCAAGGGAACCCTCCTTCCTGATAGCTGTAGTCTCACGCAGGACCGACTGAACGTCTACGTATGAACCCCAAAGTTTTCATTTCTACCGTATTTTGGTCTCGTGCGAGGGAAAGACACACAACGGGAGGCAAGGTGGTCAATGACGAGGTTACTTTTAAAAGGACAGGGTAAAGAAGCAGAAGACTTTCTCTCTGAAGACTTTTGCCGTTGCACGACACTTGTATTCACAAAAACTATATTGGCACTATAACTTCCTGTTATTCATGTCATACATATATTCTGCATCCATTAGATCACTACAGGGGTACTTTTCGACGCAGCTATAGCTCCAATAGTCCTTGCAGAGAATATTTGTAGTAAATGCAACCGACTATACATTCAGAAC